>NC_091947.1:2165000-2237500 GCF_041260155.1 Ptychodera flava | reverse complement strand
TCGTCTTTCATTAATAATAAAAGCCATGCTGCCGTTCAAAGAAACAGGATCAACGATTAGATCGGCTCTATTTTCTGACATCAACAAAAACCATTACCATTATAATTTATGACTATGCAAAGGCAAATCTGATCCTATTACATTGCCAATGATCCTGGTATCAACCCTTTGGTCTGCCTCATTCTGGGTACGATTTCTTAAACTCTTAAACGTTGTGGCTACCGAAGCAAAATCTTGTTCTATCACTCGACCGCCGATCTTACTAATCGTGTGATCTGCATTTTTCTGAACGCTTTTATGCACAGCTCTAATAAATTGCGATTCATTTTTTTCTAAAAAAAATGATTCTATATCGGAAGGAAAACAATGGCGCGCTTTCCAGTGTACAAATGATAATAGTCACCATGTCTGTTGCTAAGATGTGAGATATCAGTTGCTATGATGTTAAGAATCCATAAAACGTGTATGCACAGTTAATACAATACATGAAAATAAAGATCCATCCCAGAGAAGTCTCTCAGATGAGACCGAAAGACTAACGTCATTCTACGTAGAGACTGTAATTTTACTCCCACAACGTAAAAATCCAGTTTTACTACACAATACCCGTGGGTGAAATTCGGAAAAAATTAAAATTAAGACATGTTTAGGGATCGTTTGATGGTTACCGTCGGTGAATGTAGGATGACTGGTATAGAAACGATGTTTACATGGTCCGAATCACAAGCTGCAATGTCTATCAAAAAGCTGCAAAACTATTAATAAGCTAAAAATCCCGGATTCGCTTCCTTTAACCGTTTGTACCCTCTCCGCTGTAAATGTGTCTGTATGTTATCAGAGGAGGTCAAAGTTCAAAGTGTGACAGGGATAGGGTCTCTGTTTTCGACATTAATTTTTGACATTTTTGTATATTTTGAGAGGCCAGATACGTTGATAAGCATCTCGAATCATGCTAGGTGAATGGAATAATACATTAGACACTCCTTCAGTCGCATCCCTAGAAAGAATACACAAAGATGGCGATGACGTAATACCTGGTTGCTACAGGAAAGACATATTAATGAGCTCACGGGACAGAACTCTCGCAAACAACAAATCTTGGTATTTGATAGAACTTGACATCTATGATATCACACATAAATTTTCTGGCCAATTTTAAGAATCATGCTTATAAGAAGTACTTAATTTTCGACATAAATTTTATGTCATGCCGTATGATAGGAGATAATCTTCCAATTTCAAGTTTTACAGACCTTGCTGCACGCTATATAAATACTTTATCAAGAATTTGCTTACGAAAAGTATATGGGATAATAACTATTACAGATAAGCCAGCATGCGGTTTCTTTCATCAGACAATTAGTATATCTAAAATTTGCAACTGTTTGAATTTCAAAATGGCCGCCAATCTCCTTTTTATCATTTCAAAAAAGTTGCTAGCGAGGTTTGTCGAAAGCGAAACTGTGGTCGCCTTTTTTTCTTACTGTAGCTCGCTATAAAATGTTAAAAGCTTGCATGCAGTCAACATGGAAGATTTATGGCATTTTCCTGAAATCTGTTCCCAATGTGCATTCTCCCATGCAAGTGCAGTTTGAAATCTGATACAACAAAGGCAAGAAGGTAATTTTCCCAAGAGATAAACATTTTAAGGTACTCTAAAATACTGATGGAAACGAAGCAATGTTATGTTCCAGAGCCATTTTCATAAAACAGCTGATCATGGTCGTATTTTCTTGTTCGCGGAGTAGTAAAAAGGGAAACCGTGAAACAATAGTTCATATTACGAGCAATCCATTTAAAATCCCTTTTATGCTTCAACTTGGCATTTTTAAACAACTACTGGAAGAAAAGACAGAAAAAACAACTACAGGAATTTCAAAGCAGGGAATATTTTCGACTCTCTCAGACATTCTATAAAGTATAGCACGTTTAGTGAGTCTCAAGAATTCCCTGAAATTGAAACGTGTGAAACCAGTCTTTCCCTCTGGAATATCGCAGAGTGCGAGCCGTTTAGGTGAGGAAACGGATTGAAAAGAAAATAATTCTTTGCCAATCACATAATTCTTCTTGTGACAGCTTCCTCGAACGTGAACATCCAAAGAGACAACATAAACACATTGTATCTGCAGTGAATCATACGTGGATGGCATCCATGACAGGTAATGTAGTGTGTGGTGAGCACCCTACAAGAAAAGGCGTTTGACCCTTGGTTTTTTATTTCTTTGCATTTCTGTCTGCCGTTTTAATGACTTTTTTGTAAATTAATCAAATTTACATTATTGAATTTGGTACATGACGAGTCGCTACAAATAGCCACTGAAATGCCCATGCTCTTCCTATATGTTCTATTTATATCCATTTCAGGAAAGCTGGAAAAAATGCAGCTATTTTTCAATCGTAACTTTTCCTTTTCCCGCTGTAAGTTATGTGAAGGAGTTATGACCTTTGACTCGAACATTTGTCTTCTCAGCTATCTGAAACAGATATTTATGATGCGACATTAAATCAACACAAATCGAAATCAGTATAACGTTCTGTTTTCCAATGAATTTCATTTTCAAAGTCGTTATGGGAGCTTTAGTAATGAATTTATATGTGCGCTTTAAATAGAGTAATGAGGTTTGAAAAATCTCAAAGAATTCCACCGAAACATTATCATTCTGAAACATTAACGAACAATAGTATATGCATAGCAACCGGAAAATTATCGTCAGGGCCGAGAAGGTCGGCGCTGTATTTGCACAAAGAAGAAATGTAGCATTACATCCGATTACATTCCTTCATAAAAGCTGTATTGTCTGTGTATGAAACTGATCGAATTTAATGAATACTTAGAGATCTTTTATGTAGAGTTCCGTGCGTTGAATACAAAGACAGACTTTTTATTAATCTCTACATTTGTTCGTATCTCTCTCCCCTCTGATATGAGAGAGAGAGTGAGGGAAAGAGAAAGAGAGAGAGGCGGGAGGGGAGAGAGACAGAGAAAGAGCTGTGTCTATTTGAATGTCTGACTATTCGTTGCAATATTTCGATAGCCTTAACTACTAATCCTGGAGCTTCGCTCACCCAGGGGATTCTTAACATTTTGTTAATCCCTTACTAGACGCCTCCTGAGGAAGGTCAGCGATAGCAACTGTAATCTCCGTACCAAATGATACGATTATAGCAATTAGTGAAGACGGGAAGGGAATCTTAGCATACGCCCACATACTCTGTGTGTTTTTGGGTAAATCATTTTATTCCTGACGTATTCACATCAGACGTAATTTTAATTAAATATGTGAAGTTAACGTTTCATCTATGTTATACACTTATTTTAACGCCCTTATAGTCAAGGTAAAGGTAAATACACAAAGCATTATTAAATCGATAGGTGTTGCAGATCTCTCAGATCTCAGATATCAGGACTCCTGAGAGTGAAATCAACTTCCAAAACCATAATTCAATTTTCAAATTGGAGCAAACTCGACTAGTACATCGGTCGTATGCGGACAAAGTCAAAATACACCCACGTCAACAGAAGAGGTTAATGTAAACACACCGGTATACTTTTGTGATCCGAGAAACACTGATAACGTATGTACGTAGAGGAGCATATCACCGGCCGTCACCCACAATACATTTATAACCATCCACCGAACCATTCAAGTTTAAATCTTTCCACGACTGGTACTTATCGAAGACGCTCGGGCTCGTCAACCTGACAATATTTTCCAAGATGTCTTAAAGAGAAACTGAATAAACTAGACTTAACTCCGTGGCATCGTACTAGTAGTTTCACAATAATTGAAGAACTAAAATGCCCGAAGTGTTGTTCTCAATCTCTCTGGAGACGTTCCTGATACGCCTTGCTTTTTGTTTGTTTTGACGTAGATAGAAAGTGGCCCGTAATCTTGGTAATAAAACATAAAGAGGCTTTATCAAAGTTTGTTTTGAGAATTAACGAGTCGAGGCGTCTCTTCTTCTCTTTTACGTGTCTGTATTTCGTGACCGGAATTTTACAATCTTTGTCTGAATTTTCTTTTTTTTTGGGGGGGGGGGAGCCGACGAGTGTAAATTCCCACGAAGACATCTGTAAACGTTTGTATATCCGCTAAATGTTTATACATTCATTTTCAGTACAAGCAATCATTGCAGACAAATAACTTTCCCACGTACGAGAGAGAGAGAGAGAGAGAGAGAGAGAGAGAGAGAGAGAGAGAGAGAGAAGAGAGAGAGAGAGAGAGAGAGAGAGAGAGAGAGAGAGAGAGAGAGAGAGAGAGAGAGAATGTAGGTTTTAAAAGGCGATACGTTTGACATTTGATTAGCCTATTTTGAAAATTTACAGAATGAAATGTTCAAGGGATGAAAGTATTTACTCTGTTTGATGGACTGCGATGATTGCATAAAACGTTCAGTGAAGCACAAAGCACAGTTCTTCCTAAAATCGCTCAAAGGTTAGTATGCTGATTGCGTGAAACACGAAGATCATGTTTCATTAATCAAAGAAAACGCGTAGAAGCAAATCGAGAATTTAATAATCTTTTCTTATGATCAAGAACAATTGGCAATGCTTATAAACAAAAACATGATTCTGCTCTGTGCGTTGTATAGTGTACGGTCACTGCAATGTCTTTATTGGCTTCATGTCTCCTTTGACCATATGTAAATGAGCAGAATTTATAATTTTAAAGTTCCTATTCTTTTTTAATACAAACGTCTTGCAGCTGATGCATTGGCCGAAATGGGACTTCATTCACTTCAAGCATCACAACAACTGACATGACAAAGAAAGGCAGTAATGACTTCATAATCAACAAGAAAAAGAACATGTTCTGTCGACTGAAAATATGATTACTGTCTTCTATTGCAAGGGGCTTCGCCGGCTCACGCTGAATTACAATATACGAAGAACAGGCAATTTTGAAGTAGGACAAGAGCCGACGCCTCGTCATTTGAAAACTTCAAGCGTATAAATCGAGACATTGACAAGACTCATTAGTTTGTGGTGAATCACCGACCGTGTTTTCAGGGTTGGCTTTATTTATTCAATTTCCCTTCCGCTTGCACCGGGTCTTATTTGCAGCGGGGCAAGTTCTAGATATTGTGCCCTTTTGAAAAACCTCAGCCCTACCCTAATTAGTCGAAAAGTATTCGAGGAAATGAAAACAATTCTTGATTTTTTTCTTTCTGTGAAATTGTTTAATCTTTAGTAAAGTGTTTACTTTTCATTAATTTCGAACAAAAAGGTAAAATCTAAAAATGCGCTTACTAATGTAAGTTTTCTGGAACGTAGTTTCGTATCAAACAACATTTTTGTCGCGCGGCGAATGCAGACAACTAGTTTTTGAGTGTATTCAAACTTCTTGATCAATCGCAAGAATCCAGAGCGTAATTGAAAACGAACGTGTTGGCGCAAATTAATGGCGGAGCCTATTCTTATCAAACGCACTCAATTTGCAAGTCGTGATACGACGTATAGAATCTCAGTCAAAACCTTAGAAAGAAAAAAGCTTTCTTTTCGGTCACTCAATAGATGAAAAATGACGTTGTGAGCTAAAAATGTCATTGTAATTTGAATATTAGCGCCGTCTGCCGTTCGATATTTTCGAAATTATTTCAGTAACAATGGCGTATTATGTAACTTAGCTCTAAGGAGTTTAAAAAATACCATCTTCACTAGGTGTCCATACAGCATGGTTGGTTTGTTAGGTGAACGCTTGAATTGGTTAAAGCTGATGCCTTCTGCCTAGAGCGAAATTGCAAAGGCATTTCATGGATTGTGCTCAATGAATTCTACGAGCAACAAAAACAGCAGAACAACGTACGGCAGTGTCTTTGAACTTACGCTGATAAGACGAGATTCGGTATACGTAAATCATCAATTGAACGTAGATTGAAGTTATTGAGAGTAGCAAACACCAGCATTTTTAACACTACAAGTATAAGATATATTTTCTTTTATTTTTCTCGTCGAGAATTATGATGATAATTATGATGATGACCATGGATAGAGCGATGAATATGTCTTCACTAGGTGACAGAGTGCCGTTGAAAAATTACTGAATCTATATGATGAATAAGATGATGATGATGATGATGATGATATGATGATGATGATGATGATGATGATGATGATGATGATGATGATGATGGTAGTGGTGGTGGTGGTGGTGGTGTTGACCACTACGAGGACGATGATGATAATGGTAACAATTATGATGGTGATGACGACGATGATTGTGATGAACAAAATCATCATCATCATCATCATCATCATCATCATCATCATCATCATCATCGCAGATTATCGACCCACTGCAACAGATGACGTCACTAAAATTTCTTAAACTTGAAAGAGGACACATCAGATACTCTGAACAATGTACATGTATCCTTGTTATCATCATGAAATGAACCCATCATTCGCGTGACCAAACCGACAACGACCACGGGAACTAACTCAGACAAAGAGACAAAAAAGGAAGGTTTGCTTGATGTGTGCTAACTTCATGTTTACCTCTTTAATCGTGTTGCCGTGAGCTGACTAAAAAGCATGACTTAATTCTAAAAACCGTTTTCAAAACCATGGTGACACGAGATAACACCCTAAGGCCACAGGAGAAGCAATCCCGTTACTATGTAGTAGATTCTGTGCCGCTTGCCTAGCGCCATGCACCAGGCGCAGCCCAGTAGATTCATCTATGATAAAAAATCAATTCATTTGTATTGAATTCCGTACGATCAAACATCACTAGAAAGCATTTGGGCTGACACCGATTGTAGTCGACTGCAAAAATCCATGAATGATTGCTCGGCATTGGACTTCAATCGAAGCTTTTATGTTTTCTTCATTATATTTCAAACGATGTGGCGCCCGAATTCCAATTTTCTCTCGCTGATGAACACGCTCAATGAATGAGTCAGGGTGTAAAAAGATTGGTTCAATTTGCACTGCAAACTTTCTAACGCTTTATTAAAGATGACATGAAGAATGAGTAAAGTTGAAGAACGGGTAGAAATTTTATGACCTAATGGTCAGACACAACGTTACGCAAACCTGAAAGATTTTTTCTCAAATATCAGCGAACACTGATGTAACACCTGAAAACATCATGAAAGTATCCACAATACGCCTGATAACACTTGAATCAAGGTTATATGTCAATTATAACGCCGACATGACTTGTCCGGTTCGTTCATAACGCATGACCTAATCTTCAATAGATACTACTGAAGCGGGTAACCAGTAAATTCATACTTTGACAGCACACGTTGGAACAGTAGCAAACATGATTACATACAAATCTACACAAGCAAGTATCTGAAGGGAAAAGGTGGGGAAAAACATCATCGATAAAACAACAATTTAAGGTAGAATGCACCTTGAAAATTAAACATAAACTTTTGCTCAAACTTTCGCCAAGGAAACTTTAAACCATTCTCTTTCAAAATCACCAATAAACACTAAGAGTCAGGGTGTAAAATTTGGTAAAACAGAAATAGATTCCTGAAATTCACATCCCGACACTGGAAATTCAAAATGGCCGCCATCTCTGTATCAACTCCATGAGGAAAAGTTATTTTTTTATTTATATAAAAATAAGACGTTGAAAAATTTATATCATTGTAGAGCATGACATTGAGCCAATGCAAACAGTAAACCAGAAAAGCATTTGAAAATTTTGATAATATGAATATCTGTTCCCTTAGCGCGTTGTAGTTTAATTCACACTCAGAGTACGAGTCGAGCGTATAGGCTTCAAGTGAAACAAATAATTGCGATCGGCGAGAAGCTTGATTTTCAACATCGCGTTAGGTATCGTGGACACGGCTTCGAGTCTGCGTAGGAGATCATGAGATCCCACGCAGTGAGATAGCCATATTGGATAAACAAGTCTACTGACTTGTGGAACAATAACCATTATAACAAATGGAATCATGTCATTACCTCTTCATAGTAGAATTCCATATTTGCATTAAGCAACATCATTGAGGATGGGACGTGAGGGTCGCAGACTCTACAACTGAAACTATAGAGCACTGAGAGAGGATCACGATCGTGAATCGCACTTCAGGCGTCGACATGAAACGTGAAATGAATGAATGTAGTATGCTCAACTACAGTTTCTCTATCGTGCATCCAGATATCGCTATTTCCCATTCAGCGAGGCATTTCTATTTCACAAATATCGATCAAGAAAGATAAATCGTTTGAGAGTTTAAAAGTCGTCAGACGACGAAGTCTCATTTGAAAGAAATCGTTACTTATGCTTATTCAGGCGGTATAAAACACGTAGAGAAAAAGATTTACACACAGACACACAGATAGCCAGAAAATATACATTATCTACCTACATGTACCAATCGATCCTTCGACTTGCCTGCACCTGCCTATACTTACCAACACATACATAAATACATACATACATACATACATACATACATACATACATACATACATACATACATACATACATACATACATACATACATACATACATACATACATACATAAAGACAGACAGACAGACAGACAGACAGACAGACAGACAGACACACACACACACACACACACATACATACATACATACATACATACATACATACATACATACATACATACATACATACATACATACATACATACATACATACATATATACGCTACGTATGTACGCGTGAATACATTTAAAAACATATTTAACATAACGAATCTTCTTCTACTGCTCACAAGACCTGAGTAGAATACGAGGCACTCGTGTCATGAAGTGTCACAGTGGAATTAGTACTCAAGCGCAACGAGTGTATTTTAGTCAGCCATATTTTCATCTCAAGTTTCTGTGATCGCGATGTTAAGTTCCTAGTGATTCTTATAACGTTGTTAGATATCGGAGGAACAGACCGGATAAAGCGAGCCTCCAATGCTAAGTCTGCATTGTCATCTGACTCATAAATTTATTTCCGCACCGTAAAAAATAAAAATTTAATGTTTATTCTTTCTGTTTCTGATGAGATTTAATTAAAGAATGTTGACAGAACTTTCAAGGGAAGTGATAGCAGCAAAATCAAATAGCAGCTGACATATTCTGTAATATTTCGTCATTTATACCCACACTATAATTACCTCACTGAGTTCATAGTTACCTTCAGTATATTACTCTATAATTTCAATCATTTATCAATTATTGTACGTAACAATAGTTTTAAATATATCAACATTACTTATATTAATTTTTCTGATTATTCATTAGCGGATGGCGTTGACCTTCTACCACACATTATGGTGTCAGTGTATCTGCGTCGCTGAGCTAAAACAGCCATTTTACGCACCTGAATGACGCCCGATATAGATGGAAAATATGAAGCCGTAATTTCGATCGATTTTAATAGATTTAGCGTAACAGCTGAGTTTCGCTGAGGTCACCGACTTTTAATTATTCCGTGATACAAGGGCAATGTTCTCTGTCTATTTTCTTTCTCAATCCTCGTTACCAAACTGTCTCCGAATTTTGAAATGTTATTTTCCCTGGCAGGATCGGTAATTTTATTTCAATTTAAAGTCGAGGGGTCGTTTGGACCTAGTAATGCGGCTAATTCAATATCCTTGTCATTTATTCCTGAAACGGTTTAGTTTATCTCCATTATCACATAGAGATCATCCTCGGGCACGGTATTTCTTTTTTTTATTCTTCATCATACACATTACACCGGTACAAGATTTAGCCTCGCCCGCTTCAGAAATTCCGGGAAAATATGTGCTGTCTGCTTAAAGGTATACAGTCACCTGTAATCTAAATATGCCCATATATGGTCAAAGGGGTGTTCCTTGGTATTCAAAATGCCTATGTGAGGGTGCTGTTTTTAAAAAACGGCCACCCGCTTAAAATCTGTGATTGGTTAGATTTTCTCTTTCCATGGTAACTGTGGCAAAATTGGAACAGGTGACAGTATACCTTTAACATGATACCTTTCAATGCCCAGGACCTAACTTTTAGCATTGAACTCTATGTTCTCTGTCCTGACAACCGTCAGGCCTGTTTAGATGCCACTGTGAAATGTGAGTTTTGAATGAATCGCTTGTGGTTATATTAAGCTATTTACTATGTTCCAATTTTGCTGCTCAATCGGAGTAAGTTTCACTACTAGACAAAGTGTGACAACTGAACTTTATGTTTAAAGCAAAGATCGCGCACCTCAACTACAAAAGTGAGTGCACAGATATAAACGAAAGCCTATAAGCATTTGTTAATCAGCTGGAGGTCTGAGGGGTCACTTCATGTGCTATCACAGAGTAATATCATAGACAGAGTGGCAACAGCTATTGTTTAAGGCGTGAAGCGGTTACGTAAGCAGTCCATGTTTGCCTCGCCTCACGAAGCTCTTGGCTCTCTTTTCCGAAGAGTGCCGACCATGCACCCTTCGGTAATTTTCGGATTTTCACCAATTGTTAAGCGAAAGTATGTTCGACAAAGCTTGTGTTGTTGTTGTCGTGTGGTGCTGATCGGAATTGATGTGCTGACGAAAACGGGAGTGTTTTGAGCTTAAGGAAAGTGGGTGTTACCGTTTTAAAAATTCCTCTCATATTTTTATGAATATATAATGAGTGTGTTTGAACCAAATTTGAAAGTCTTTTATCGATACTGTCTGGTTTTACTCAATGGTTTACGGTCAGTCATACCGTCTTTTACACGTGCGCCAAGAAAGGACATGTTTATGAAACTGCTGGCGTGTTATGTTTTTATTGGCGTGAGCACGGTCCCTCCACAAAGGGACTGTGGCGTGAGGCAGTGTTTCTGGCCTGAGAGCTCACAAAGTAACTATGGTTGCTACGCGACTGGCAGTACGATGCCATCTCGTCGTATGTTTCGCATAATCTCGTGTAATTATCAACCACAAACCAAGCCTCCAAAAAGTTTAACACCTTTTAAGCTCATTTTAATATGAAAAGCCAATAGTCTACCGAGACGACCATGGAACAAAAGGCATGCAAGTGTTGCCACTCTGTCTATGATATTACTCTGTGGTGCTATTAATATTCAAGGAACATACATGTACACATGTTGTGTGTAAATCGTGAATGATAATGAAATTTATGCAAATCATTTCATGCTGGCTTTTCCAAGGCTGTGCATAATAAATAAAGTTATCAAAAGTTTTCTCGAACTATTCTATTTGTAGAAACGCTGTTGTCCCACTCTTCAAAGCTCCTGCAGCACATGGATGTACACGCTGTTCACATTCTACACAAAGTCCATAAGTAAATAATATTACATTTTATCATGTTGAACCCACGAAGTGGAATCAGCCTCTATGTACTGAAAGAATCACCCAAGTATGATGTGTCAGCAAATCTGATATCTTTACAATTATACAGGTTGCGTATACTACAACCGTTTAATTAAGAATTGCAATATTACCCTGTAAATTAAACAACATATTCGATTTTGGACTTTGGTTCATCGACTTCAGGACGTTCATCGAAGCCTTTACACGTACCTAATATTTCTTTCGAAAGGACAAGGTAAATCAGTTGGTCAGCCAGTTGGTCAATAGATGATATGCCATAATTCAAAAAGTAACACTCCTGTTCAAGTCAAACAATATCTAGAGCGTACAGACATCACTATTCAAATGCAACACAGATTAGCTCAGTCGGCGATCACTGAGGGGCACGCAGCAAACAGTAAAAATATCCCAGCGCTAATTACTTCTAAGAACACTCTTGCGTGTTCGAAGAAAGCCTGAGATTACTTTTTTGACATGATTTTTCACTTGCGATATTCAGTAATAGAATGAATCATCGTACACATCGCATAAAAAATATGAGGATAAAGCAGAACTAATATCGACTTGAAAATGGAAATATTGTGACGCATGCGCGTTTTCTGAACACAGGAACGATGAGAATTCGATACAAATGGTTGTCAAAACGTATGTGTTATCCCTAACTATCCGTTTTGATGAGTTAACAGTGACTATAGTGGACTGCCTAGTTGCATCCGTCGTTGCATATACTGTCTGTTTAGGCTGTTAACAGAAACGTATTGACGTGACACTGTGGCTGTGGCAATTGCGACTTGGTAAAACTGGGTGACACTGTAATGATAACGTGGAACCGACAGAAGAACATTTATAAATAACGTTATGGAGATGGAAACAATTTTCACTTGAAGCTGAAATGAAGCTCAAAATGCCCCTCCGCCAGGCAGAACGCACTTCCTTTCATTCAAAGAGTAGAGCACATTTGAAATTTGATTCCTGTTTATACGTACCGTACGAATCCATTTTGTTTCTGCAGCGGGAACAGCCAGTCTTCGAGCTATGTACTGTCTGTTAACATGTAGGGATTAATCTGCCTGGTTGCATATGTCGATAAGGATGGATATTCTCTGATCAGCGCCGCTTAACATATTGATTGGAAAAAACCCCGATCCCTGAAACTTAATAGTCAGACTTCTCAGAGTAATCGCGTCTTACCTCCTGTCAGGCTAGATTCTCAGAATATTCGGGTGTAGATCCTAAATGAAGCGCATAACAATAGGATATGTGTAACTCCCCGCTGAAGAGAATTGAATATTTCAAAGGGCGACGGTTGGGCTAGGATTTTTTCTGTGCAATTATGACTAGCCATAAAACATGTATCTATCCATCGCAGCTAAGTAACGTGCACACATATTTCATCGCCATCCAACCGATCATTAAAACGTCGGCGGACTCAGGTGTAGAAAACCTCTGTACAAACTGTGAGACAACCGTCTTGAAATTGGGTAATCTGTTAATTCGATTAATAGTGCGTAAAATACGCAGTTTTCGAAATGTCACGGTGATAATCACAAAGCTGGATTTCACATTAATGAATATTCCTTCTGTGTCCGTTCGTACCGTGCACTAAATCGGAGCGACCACCTCGGGAGTGTTTTTAAATGTCGTTTTTGTTTGTCGTTACGCGATCGATCTTGACGATGGTACCTGTCAGAGCATATTTGAAAGTGTGGTTTATCAGATTGACTCCGGATTTCGGTTAAATGGGATGATGCCTTTTCATGAACGTAAATTTGTAAAGCTAGGATTTGCTGTTTATCATAAGAACCCATGACAGCTGCGTACAAAAAATGGTATTAACTTTTTCTGAAGTTAAATGTAATATATATATATATATATATATATATATATATATATATATATATATATATATATATATATATATATATATATGTATGTATATATATACATATAAACAAATAAACAGATTACTTCAAGAAGTACAGAGTAATGAAATCTATTTCTTAAGTTTCATGCATCCTGCAATCCTCAGATAGAAGTTAAAGGATTACTAGCTTGAAACTCTTACATATATAATTGGGACAAACCATTCTATTTGCAGGTGGTGTTAAAATTCAATAAATAATATTTGTTTTGATGAATAATATTTATTTAAATTATACTTGAAGTAATCTGTTTATTTATTTATAACGCTCTACTTAGCATTGAGCACTGTAATTTCTCACGACATCATCTGTATACTTCGATATATATATATATATATATATATATATATATATATATATATATATATATATATATAATGTTATATTTAAGCAATAAAGGGACGGTATACCACGAGACTTTCACTAGTTCACGACACATATGGTTGTAATTGCAGGCTGTAATTGCGAATGTTGTATTTTAATCAAAATCGATTTAGTTAAAAAACGATGATTATTTACTGTTTTTGTCTCGGTTTTAGCGAATGCTTTCTTTTTGATAAAATAAACCCTCTTTTTAATTCTTTATGATGTGTTTGAAGCTGGTAAGAAATGCGACCTTGTTTGTTTGTACATTTCAATGTGCGATCGGTCAACGCGGCCTTCGAGCAACACCATTTGATCGCAGACAGTCTGATGATGAGTTGACAAAGTAGTAATTGGATTTATCGTTCACTACCAACAAACTCACACAGCTGCAAAACAACAGGATTTTAATCTACATACACAATTATTTTAATTTTGCGGTATAAAGTAATTCGAATTGGTTTCTGCTTTGAGGTTTAAGCCTTCGCATTTGGAAATCGGGGTAAGACAAAGGTTCACAGCTAACTGAAGGTATCTACAGGTAAAAACAACAACGAGATGAAAAATAAACAGACAGGTGTACATTTCCGATTCCGATTGGTTTCTTACAGATAATAGGATTTTTATACAAGATAGAATGAGAAAATCGTTCTTGAGTCAACATTGACAGAACACGATATTTTCCAATCGCTTTCTCAAAAGCATTAGATTCTTAGGTCATCTCAAAGAGTTGACTGATCTCATTAAATGCGTTAATCGACTTTCCCTTTTAAAGTACATTTGTCCACGGCCGTTGATTAATGAGTATTATTTCACCCATGGGATTAAAAATGGTTTGAGAATATTCGTCCTACTGAAATTCAGGAGTTGATGCGAGAGTCGATGATTGCCCGCATGATTGATTTGATGTGTGTAAAGATAGATATTTGGCTGGACACAGACTTGACAGAACTAGCATGCTGAAACCTGTGCGGAGATGAAACTTGTGCACAGACGAATCTGGAGAGATTCTATTTTTGGCTTCGATGTTTGGGGTTTATCGATCACCTGATGGGCTCGATGGTATTAGAGTAATCAAACGGTGCGTTCGGAGACTTGGTTTGGGCGATTTTCTCGCTCATTGAGTGGTTAATTAAGCCGCGAATGATGCACAGTCGCGGCATAAAAATCGATACCGAGCAGCGTTGGAGGCCTTGTTTTTCAATTCCCTGGTGCCCCCGATTACGCGCCAAGTCAGTTCATGTAACAATAGCAAAAAGCTCTAAAGTGAAGCCGCAATACAAATTTCTTATGCTTCGAGGGCATTGTTACAGAAATCATAAACATTTAATTTTAAGAGGGTCATCGAAGTAGTCCATATTTCAAGTAGCCATTATTTAGTTGTTAAAAACACTGAATGAGAATTAAAGGTCCCAAAATTACTTTGAACAATGTTCAGGTATACAACACAAACAGTCTCCTCTATTAAGTGTTTGATAGAAAGTACTTTTATCACCTTGTAATGGAAAATGTCTACATGCATATTTCAAGCTGTGAGAAACTCTAGTGCGTTTTTTACGAAGTCTTCACACCGCTAACCCCGTCCATGGATGTAGTACACATACTGCCCTCAAACTCATCAGTGCCTCCTATAGATACATCTAAGCAATATAAAATTCAATCTATAGCTTGCGATAGTCTGAGTGCTAGTAAACGTAATTCCCGAATTCTGTTTTGATTTCTTTCCATTTTGAGTGACAGAAAGGTTTCCATCTTCGTCAACAGAGAATAGAGGAATCGATTAATAATGGCATTCACGTATATAAAAGTAATTCATGGCCATTGTTTTTTTTTTCTAGAATTCACTGAAAAAACAGCTGCGAGCCAATCAATGATGCTATAACAATTCTCCAGGCAATAGCACAGGTAAGATAACACCCGATCTAAATTAATCGCCCGGGTTATACCGCGTTGGGAGAAATATTTGCTCGGTTCAATGCAGTTTCTGATTAACCGTGTAGGATTGATTGTTCGTAAAAAGATTACCCCCTAAGGTCACAGGTTTCGTGCATTGTGGTACACAGTTGGGAAACGCAAAAATATCGGAAACAGCATTTTATTTGGCGTTTCTGACGAGCGAAATTATAATGCAATTTCTCGTCCAATCTTTCAATTTACCTTAACCATATAAACGATAATTGTGTTTTTGACAACATCGTCCGGTGACGTAGGACTGCACGGCATTTAAAGCTGCCACCGCTCATGTCCGACTATGACAATAACTAGCTGAAAGTTTAGTCGTTAAGCCTGAAAATCTACCTATCCACAGACAAATAGAGTGACAGACTAGCAACGCAGCATGCCTTTTGTTTCATGGTCGTCTTGGTAGACTATGGCCTTTTCATATTAAAATGAGCTTCATAGGTGTTACACTTTTTGGAGACTTTGTTCGTGGTTGATAATTGCACGAGATTATGCGAAAAGTACGACGAGATGGCATCGTGCTGCCAGTCGCGTAGCAACCATACTTATTTTGTGAGCTCTTAGGGCAGAAACACTGCTACAAACGAATCAAAACATGACACGCCAGCAGTTTCATAATCACGTCCTTCCATGACCAACTTGTAAAAGACGATATGACTGACCGTAACCCATTGAGTAAAACCAGACAGTATCGATAAAAGACTTTCAAATTTGGTTCAAACACACTCATCAAATATTCATAAAAATGTGAGAGGAAATTTTAAAATGGTGAAACTCATCTCCCCGAAGCTCAAAACTTTCCTGTTTTCGCCAGCACGCCAATTCCGCTCAGCGCCACACGACAACAGCAACACGAACTTTGCCGAATATATTTTCGCTTAAACAGAGGCGAAAATCCGGAAACTACCGAAGGGTGCATGGTTGGCACTCTTCGGAAAAGAGAGGCGAGAGCTACTTGAGGCGAGACGTACATGGAGGGCTTACGTAACCGCTTCACACCTTGAACAATACCCATTCCCAGTCTGTCCCTCTATTTGTCTGTGGCCTAACGTAGTGTTTCTTTTACTTTCATTTTTACTATCAAATAATACAAGTGTGCATATTTTTCTTGTCGCATGGTGTTTTACGATTTAAAAGTAAGTAAAGGGAAAGCAACTCTACACATCGTTCATATATTGGTTATTTGTGCCTATATATGGTAGTGTGTATTTTTTTTGTTTCACTGTATTGCGCATAGAACCGATTAGGCTGCTATTTGTCGCAAGCTTGGCCTGTTATATTGTATGATACCCCTTAAAACATGGATTTGTAAATATTCAAAACTACACCTTAGAACACTGGATTTGTACACATTCAAAGCCATACTTACGTCAATGTAATAATCGAAAATATGTCAAAAAAGTAAGACCAAGATTGAAAGTTTGCTCGTTATTCCAACAAATCTTGTTCCTGATATCGATCAATTAAAAAACATGAGCCACAGAGGCTATTATAGCAAACATTTGCAATAACTAAGACGCTGAGCATGATGGTAGGAAGATACGGACATAATACATGTACGATACGCTGTAGATTTTTAACAATGAAGGGTCGCTACAAGGAATACATCTACGGGTGATATAGAAGTTAATAACTAATATTGCCTGTTCCTATCTTGTAGCAGCATGAGTGTCATTTGTGCTGCGTTGGACACAAGACAAACTTGAGTGTCTGACGCAGCACAAATTACACGAAATTGTTAATGATTTGGTAATAACCGATCATACCCCTGCTCAAAATTTTCAAACGAAGGGGAAAAACTTAAATTGTAGGCTTTATGTCGCCACGCGCGTACATATTGAAAAATTCATGCAAACATGCCTAATTAATAAAAAAAACTGTGTCCTAGAGGTTAACACCACGTGCGACATTACAGTTCCCTACATCTGAATGAAAACAATAGGAAAAGATAATGGTGCACACAAAATTTGCACAGGCAGAACTTGTTATGGAAATTATATTTGTACAATCGTTATCAATCCAAAACTTTCCTCTGCTTCAAAACTCTCCCGGTTTCTAGTGCGCGCGATAGTCCAGTACAGAGCGGAAAGCGGCAAAACTTTTGTTTGAAGTTTGCACTGAGACGTTGCAACATTAACATGTGTCGCGAACGCGACGTCATTGTCACATCTCTCACTCATTGCCTGTCCGTAGGTAGACGGTGCTGAACGATCCTTGGGTACTTATACAAGATCATTGACAAGACCTTCGATGGAACTTCCATATAATAACAATAACAATACAAGATTCAAAAATAACAAAATTATTGTATTTAGCTACGCAGAATATATTTGTTCTTGAAAGCCTACTATCCTTTCAAGCTGTCTCCTTTATCACAACGGTAAGTGCGCAGATTTTGGTATGTTGTGCTTCGATTGGAACTAATTTGGAATAATTGGATGGTGAAGTAATGTCCGTTTACATGTAATCTGCAAATGTATGCTCATCTGCTTTTCTTTTTAAGTTATACGCACTTGTTTTTGTAATATTGCAACATTCAGCTATAAGGCACCTAACAGTTTTTGAGAAATTTGAAAAAAATGAAGATCCAATTCTCTCAAATTAGTTCCGATCGTGTTTCTATATAATACATGTAACATGATCTAAGATTCGGCAGCAAGATATTTTCGTATTAACCTCTCATGATCACTGAGTGATCATAAGAGAGAGAGAGAGAGAGAGAGAGAGAGAGAGAGAGAGAGAGAGAGAGAGAGAGAGAGAGAGAGAGAGAGAGAGAGAGAGAGAGAGCGGACTGCATCGAGGACTTCTTATTACCTACACTTTAACACGCCTTCATTTAACTATATATATATATATATATATATATATATATATATATATATATATATATATATATATATATATATATATATATATATATAATATAATATAATAAAATATATATAAAATATATATATATATATATATATATATATATATATATATATATATATATATATATATATATATATATATATAAAGATAACACGTTTCAATAACATGAGAGCAGGAAAGGAAGTGCGATCGTCTACTTAATTTTACAGGCTCTCCAACAATATGTACTGATTTTAATCACTGCATGTTTTTTTCTTACCCTAAGTGTCGTCAGGGTTCCGGCGCATGGCCAGATACTGAAGTGTCAGGCGCACGAGATGATGTGTCAAACATTCAATCGATGATAGAAAACGGTATTGTACGGATTGGATTCAGAAGATTGCTCAATACAGGTATGAATGGAAATACAGCAAAAGCTTGGTCAACGTCAGGGCGCTTCCTCTGTTACTTGACATACTATATTATGGTGATTATCGACGTACAATGAAATTACATAATCGGTTTTGGTTTTGATTGAAGTCAATTTGACAGCGGGGGATCGAAGACATTGATTTGACTTCGAAGTACATATGTTTGATTTAATTGCAACGAGAATGTTGCATGCGAAGATCAAATTAACTTTTCTTTCAAAATTCCTTGTCAACAACGTCTAGGTGTTTATCAGATTAACTACAAACCCAGTCGTGAAGACCGTTCTGATAGCTACAAATAAGTGTTCTAGACGATTAATTGACTTAACTTTGTAATTAATAAACTCAATAATCAAATTAATCAGACATTAGTGTGAATTATTCTCTATTTAAGATTTAAAGTTTCTTTCAGGAAATTACTAAAATCAAAGGATTAGACGGGATTAAGTGCATTCTTATATCACATCCATCGCGTTGCACCATGAATTCAAGTTAGTCAAAGTAGAACTGTCGACTATTGCGTCTTCAAAGCTTTTGGAACCCAAAGAAGTTGTTCAAAACTTCTGTATTTCTTATCTTTTGGAGGTGATTCAAAGGATAAAATAATTTGGACTGATCGAGAAGTGTATGTTGCATGGGCACTTGGATACGTCAACAGCAATGCCTTATGGAACGCTTACTTTCACAGCGGGTCGCTACTGCGAATATGAATCCAAAGAAGTGGATCGTTCTGAAGAATCAGAGACTTTCTAAGATTACTTCAAAACTCTCAGACTGAATTGTAAAGAAGGCGACCCAGCTGTCTTGCGATGGACTCCAACTAAAACGGGAACTTATTATTATCAGGTAAAATGAGCATAACAGGGATGCTGTGTAGTTGCAAACAACATCAGAATACTCTGGACTCTCACACAGGGCTCCCCTTGGCTCTGCAGTGTGGCCCTCTCGCGTCCTGATTTTGAGCTAAGTGGAGTTCTCTCAACGAACAGGCCTTGTTTCGTCGGTCAGGGATAGGTCGGCATTGTACATTCTCCATAAACAAGTTGTTGGAGGTAGGGCAGGTGCCGCAAAAATTGCTACTAGGCTAGCGAAGATATTTGTGTAGGGTCAGAAATTAGAAGGTGTATAGCCAACCAAAGGCTGTTAGAGAGTCTACAACATACTCCAAACAGAAAAGTTAATCTTCAGATGCAAAGGTTACGATGTATGGTTTCCATCTTATAGTTAATAAATTACTTTACTTATATGTTTCGCGAACATGTTTCACGAAAGTTTATTGTCAACATCGCATAGCTATAGTTATCGAATTATTGAATTACCACCATGGCGTGATAGAAGAGACAGCGGCGCCAAATTTAATACATCCTGGTTCATTTCTATCGATGTCATCACAACTGTTGTTTTATGTGATGGTTACGTATGTACGACATGTCCGGCTCAGTACAGACATGACCTATGGTGCGATGTCCCGTTTTACGGCGATTAGTCCCGTATACTTAATCCAGTGATATCGTTTCAAGCCGAAGACGACGTTTTATATTAAGTTTGGCTTGAGTACATCATTAGGTTTCTGTCCAGGCAAGGAACATTCAAACAGGAAGTATGAACCTCAGATTACCTTCACTTTTATCGAGTATACGCAAACGACACTTTTGTTCTCCTTTCAAGAGATAGTATTTTTTGCGATGAACTTGAGGGTATACAGTCAGTGTCACGGTGGAGTCGACCTTATTTTGAAGTGCAATGCTAAGATATTATAGAGGTCATTCATTCGGAGTTAAACCAATCTTTTGTTATGCTGCAGCGTTGGAAGATGACGTCTCGAATTGGTGTCTGTGCGTCAAAGTACGTCAACTAGAGTTTAAAACGAGAATAAATGGACATTTATAATGTTGATAATTATTATCATCTTGATTACCTTCGGTGAACCGAAACTACGGAGACAATTAGTAAATAATGATGCATGAGAGAAAATGCCGAGAGAGTTTGACCGGTTGACCTCGCTGTTAATTTTATGCAGGAAATTACAATAACAATGCTTGGTCGAATGACGCAGTGCCTTGAGGGTGGGATCACCAGTGGTATATGGGGAGGAGTACCTTCCCGATGGTGATAAGTGGTGCAGATTACCGTCGCCTAGGTGACTGGCGTATACGCGTGCCAAAAGACACCTATGGTTGATTTCCTGTTGACCAGTCGGATGGCAGAGTTGCAAATACCTGGACTGAACCATTTGGTTTTTTGTGGGTGTCGGTGGTACTTTGACAATATAAGTAAAAATGCACATATATTGAGTTTATTGTCTTGTTTATGAGCGGCCAGTATTTCCAACAGCATAAATTATGTGCATTTGCCCTTGAAGGAATAAATAATTTTCGAATAAAACATCGCGAATGTAACTACATTCCTTAAGCTCGACGTACACTTAAGTGCCCCAAAGAACCATGAAATCGCCCGACTTTCGATTGAAGAGATGAGTTTTGCCAAACCGCGTATACAGAAAAAGTGGCAGATGACTTTATTTTTAGAATCATAGACAGTATAGCGAGATGTAAAAAATGTGAAACAGGCTCCCCACCTAACTATCCTAAATGTTTTTGTGTCGAGTTTGTGTTTGATTCGTTTCGAAAATGTGTTCCTACATTCTTATCCGATTGTTTGTGTTAATGAAATGTTTGTTTCGCTTTGGATATTTGTAGAGAAGTTTGGATTAGTGTGTACGGTAATGTTTTGTTTGTGTGGGGAAAGCTTATGGCGAGACGCAGCCGGACCTATGTTGTTACAAAAGTTGATAGAGTCGCCCTTTGACGCTTGCGTTTCGAAACCCGAGTGTGGTTTCTCATCAGTCGCAGTGTAGATTCTTTCCTTAGTTTGTGTTTGTGAAAATTATTTTAATGCATTTTAGTGGTCTTGCTTTCCGATTAGCGAGGCAAGTATATTAATTTTGGTCACGTTGTGAGTCCGTTTGGTGGTTCGGTTTGTTTGTTCTATATTCTTTACTTCGGTAAATTTTGTTTTGACTGGTGTGTCTTTTAGATTTTTGCGGAGGTTTGTGGATTTTTAGGCAATAAGTACCACTGCGGGGTACGGATTTTATGTTTATTGGATCAAGATACTTACAAGTATCCTGGTTGATGTGCTTGTTCTCGTACATTTTAATTAATAGTTCATTTACTTTGTTTACTGTTTGTTCTGGCTTGTTGTGTATAATACTGAGTGTTACGTAATTGCCTTTCGCATTCGAGTACGTAATCGTTTGTGTTGACAATAACGAAAAACCGACCCTTGTCGAAGGGTTATTTTTCCAAAATTTGTCCAATGTTTGCAAGCTGGTTTATCGCGATTCTTTGGCACGCGACATGTTTGTTTCCTTGTTTGAAAGGGTATCTCTAGAAGTGCGAGTTTAGCAGCTTCAGATAGCTTTCAAGTTTTTGTTTTTTTGTTGTTCGTGGAGTCCAATTTGACTTTTCTTGAATTGGTGTTGTTGCGATTGTTTGTGTCTCACGATGTAGCGTAGTCACATTATACGACTTTATTTGTTGAAATCCTGAGGTGGTTTTATTCTGTTTGGTTTTGTTGGTGTCCGAATGAATTTTAAGGCTTTTGCCTAGTACTATTTTTCGGAGTTTCATAGTTTGAGCGATGATAGGTTGTTGTTGAATTTCATGTTGTTGTCGGCTTTTCTTTGGAAATAGCTGATTTATTTCCACGGCCATGTTTTCTGTTACGTTACTGTGATTGTTTATTTTGTATTTAATGTTGTGTTTCAGTTTTTTGTTATGTGTACGATTTTTGTTATTTCTTTTAAGTGTTTGTGTGTTCTATGTCATCTTATCGTATTTTTTGTGTAGTTCCCTTTTTGGAGTATTTGGTGGCCCTGAAAAGGGCCGCTTGGTATGGGTTTTTGTTAGCGCTTGGCGCGTTTGTTTTGGCGATAAGCCTAGCTTTTTATGCTTCTTTTCGCCGATTCGATGTGCTTGGTGAGTAGGTGTTTGCCGCCTTCTTGTCACTGTGTGTGCTTACATGGACAGTCTGCATAGCCCTTGAATGTGGTCTCGATTTTGATCAAACTTACAATTTAGGAGTATATATCAAAACTGATAAATGATTTAGTGATTACTGTAGCTATAGATAGGCTACATTCAGGACGGGCAGCGACGGGCAGTAATTAGTAGGCAAAACAGGTGGTTTTCACCGTGGGCAGAACTCGGTGCAATGATACTGAACATTAATAGTAAGCCTGTCACCTTGAAGGTAATGCTGTAGGTGAAACAAGGACACACGATGGTACAAACAACACCACAAGTGAAACGTACACACAGAAATACACGCGTTCCTACGTTGTGCCCACCCGTGCCACGCGATTAAAATATGACTGATACTGCTGGATAGTGTTAATTGGGTCGGTAAACAGTCAATTAATAGTTTAATTGACTACCTGGGTGATTGGCAGGTCGTGTCCAACGACGCATATGCAAAGCAGGCCAAAAGACAAAAGCCCCCAAAGTTATTGACAGCTGGCCAGGGGTCACCATGAATACGTAATGAAGCTTCACTACGCAGAAACTGCGTAGTCAAGCCCTTCTTAACCGGTCAAACTCTCTCGGCATTTTCCGGCATGGTTCATTAAACACGCTAGAAACACCACGAAAAAATAAAATGTTCGTTGAAATGGCGCTCGTAATAAATCAAGCATAAGGTTGTTGACAGACTCTATTTATTCGTCCGATTCACGATGTTTTACCAACAGAATGTTATTATTGATAATTTAATATCATATAAATTGAAAGCAGTGTAAAAGTTATTTGTTAACCAATTAAGTGAACAGGGTTGTATAGCTAGCTTATAGTACCATGCATATTTATTATACTGAAAGATATGTATTAAACATGATAGATCGTACGCGGAAATTATCTGAAAAGACGATTCGTACAATTTAAAGAGCTAATGTCCTGTTAATTGTTAAACTTTCATTATCTCTAGTTGAGCCAGAGCGTGGATTACTCGTAGAAAATTTTGTGAATGTCAAAATTTGCAACTATTAAGATGAATGATTTGAGTGTCTGGTATCTTCCTGGGTACACTTTCACTTTGGATCATACGAGAACTTTCGTTTGTTACCTTCCTCTGAAAAAAGCCTCTCAGTGATCTATAATTTATCAAGTACATTGGTTTTTTTTCGCCATGAAGAAGCGTTCTACCTGAGACTCTGTTATAACATCAGTTTCTATAATTGCACACACTTTGAGTGCCCTACAGGGTACAAGTCTGTACAAGTCTGTTTGTCACAACTATATGTATAAATTTGGGCCGATGGCCTATTCACGGTATGTTAATAAATATGATAATAGTACGAAATAATAATAAACTTCAAGAAACTATTAAGACAAGAATTATGGGATATTGGAAAACGTATAAGGTTGATGAGTTGAGTATCTTGCTGTCCCTTATGGCCAACATTAAAACGATAAAGTTTCAAAAATGTTTCGGTTGTCTTTCGCGGTTGTGTTATTATGTCAAATGCAAGTTGAAACAATAATGATGTTCCCAGTGCATTTCACAAGCATTTAATATAACGTAAAAAATTAGAGTTGATACTAAAGTAAAAAATACTGAAAAAAGATATAAAATTTTAATACTGCTAGCTTGATAAAAACGGCGTTTGGCCATCCAATAGAAGGGGGTTATAACGTTTCTGATCTAATTTAGGGATGGGATTTGAAATGCGTTTGAAACTGTCACGACTCACTTTTCGTGACTCATAGTTGTCGTCAGAAAGTCACTCACTCAAATTCATACAGCTGAGAGGTACTACGGCAATCGTAATACCTTCAGTAACTGGAGCGCACACCAAGAAATCGGTTTTACTCACCACTTCAGATCTTTATTACAAAGGCAGAGCGGCACCAAGTCCGTACTCAGGATACAATGGTTGATCAGCAAAAATCGTCCCCGAATCGTCAAAATCATCGGCTTTTATACGTTTCATTTAAAATTATAACACGTTTTGATTTCAAGTGAAATTCGTTCATTTTACGTGAGGTCACTTGTGTACTTTCAACGTGAAGGAGTCATAAAATCATCAATGTCGGTAAAAGGTCAAAATGTCATCATTTTAAGGCGTTACAAAACTATTGAGGAAAGATCTAAAGGGAATCAAGATCAATTCTTTCAGCCCCTTTCCCTGTATATGTGAACGCAGCCTTATACTAAAATTTATTCGTGACGTTGGGTATGATGAGTAGGCGAAACACATATTAATCGTTGTCTCTCTCGGTCCTTTAACGTTCTTACATGGTCGTACAACTGAAGTGGTGCCCCATGTATTTGACAAGATGGCAACATGCCTTAAAATAATTAAGCTATTATTGTACATGACAATTTATTTCCGCGGAAATTGAACTGTATTGGTGAAAAATAATTAAAAGCGCTCTTGTTCCTTGAGATAACATGTTAGTTGAAGTACCTTGACCTTGGCTGACCTTATCGTTCAAAAGAGACCCTCTTCGTTCCTTTTATCTTATCAATTTTAGTCAGCTGGTAACCTTGACGTCAGTGCCAAAGTATCTGGTCAACTAGTGACCTTAACGTCAGTGTCAAAGTAACTGTCGCATGCAAATGTGCATGACCTTGATTTAAATGCTGTCAATACCTAGACTTGGCCCACGTCTGTTAATAATAGCTAATTTAGTGAATGCGATATGGTAGAGAAGCTGCGATTATTTTTCTGACTTCGATGTGGTGGACTAGTATTGCGAGATTAAAGTTGGTGCAGATCGCGTTCACCTCTTGCATGCGCAAATCAACCGCCCAGAGTACTCACGCTCACGCAAGATCACAAGGCGGAATCTCAATCAAAACATTCCAAATACTAAGTAACATCAATACCTGAAAACCTTACTGAACTGACTTTATACAGTCACCGACTTGAACCAAGTCTGTCATTTGTATATGTAGCAACTATATACCTGAATAAAGAACCCCCACACTTCAACATTTACCGCTAGTCCGGCTTCAAGCGGCTTCCTGATACGCCTGCGTCAATTTTACATGACTGTAAGATTTTATTTCCACGACTAGCATAGTTGCCGCCTTTGCCATCCCGATAACGCTTTGCGTACATCACGGGCCCAGCTTCTTTTATTGAGAGGTTCCAGTGCCAGAGATGAACCGATAACTTAAACATTGAAAACAAACAGAAGAGTGTGCATGGGCATCTCATTGTTAAATCAAATATCGGTATTAAAGGGTTTACCGGACATGTACCGGTCGGTGAAATTGACTATCTTGACAGGCATTAAAAATGCAGTTATATAGGATTCCACATCGGCGTGAATCCTATGACGTAATCATTGAAGATGGTCATTGAAAATTATCAAAACTATTGCATAATCGACCATGAAACGTGCACTAGCACTCTGAATCGACATTTTCAGTCTTGCTCCATGTGAGCGCAGAGGCTCAACCTAGGAATTGTATGAAATAGTGATTGATATCATTGCAAACTGCAGTTATTATAGTTCATCTCTTTTCAGGCTAAAGCGATAGTCGTGCGATTGGACAGTTCCTCACATAAGCTGAGTAGTCTGTGAACGTTGCTCCATGCTTAGGAATGCTGCAGCAAGCTGCCGAGGTTCATGGTAACCCTGATTTCTTAGTGACAGACAACTATATGAAATAGATTGTTCAGGGTGTACGCTCTTAACCGTGGTGAGCTGAGTGAAACTCCGCCGTAGGAACCAATACATTTTAATGCCCCTGTCAGTGATAGCAACTGAATTCCTCTGCCCTGCAGATCATCGAGGTTAAGTGCCTTATATTGACAGAGAAAATGCAACGTGCCGCTTATGGATTCATTTGCGACGTAACTTCAGGGCGGGGTACAGTCAAGATCAACTCCTGGAAATTTTTGGACAAAAATTGAAGTTGGAAACTCGAAAAGGGCAAAATAAGGTTAGACTCAACTGTGGATGGACAACCAGCATGACTGACTTAACATTGACAGAGACTCGACACCCGAGCAAGAGTTATTATTTTTAATAACATACTGTGTGCGTCGTTCGTAATTACTTTTGTAGTTCAACGGGTCCGATTTACGACGACGTTTGTTGAAAGCACACAGTCGGTTGGCAAAAGAATTTTATGAGTCTAGCTCAATACATTACTTCTATAGATTGGCCTTATCGCTGAAATATCGTCTCAACCAAAAGCACTTATGTATCGTGACATTCGGCTAACGATGAAATACTGCCAGACGGTTTTTTGGACGTTTTCATTCCAAAGTAAGTATAGTAACATGGCGACTCGATGGCCTCTGCAGAAGCCGGAGGCGGAAGGGACATTCTGTTACAAATACATGCAACTGAAAGATCATAGCATTTATCTTACTTGTAATCCGGGCTTTCCTTATACCAGAGGTCAACGAATACGTCTGACCTCCCGAAATCCACCATCTGCGAACGGAGCTCGTCAAGTTGATCTTCCAGACCCTTGGAGAGTAACGACCACACAAATATCTATAGTCCGACAAGGCTGGTTGTCAGAGGCAATGCTGAGGATAAAGTCTGATTCAATCATAGAGAGTGGAATAAAATGATGCTAGGCAAACAAGAAAGACCCTCTTGTTAAACCAGAACGAATGCTGACTCGCGGCTACTGAGCAATCGATAAACCTCAGACTGACACGTGCCGTTCATCATGCTAATATAATAGCTTCAACAATACTCCATAGAAATTGAAGACATTCATCCATTAGGAGTATGAATTATTTAAGCAGAAAACAATTCATTAAATGGCAATTAAGCTTTCCGCAATTAGTTATTGCCACGTCATATTTCACAGATCCGTTTGTAATTTCAAGGACAAAAGTTGAAAATGGTGAATCGCTTTTCGCAAAACGTTGAAATTAACATTTCTTACTTGTACCAAACGCTAGGCTGCAATTATTAATTGATACATTCATTAGCATCCCGATCAAAGTGCGCAAATGGCGTATGACCCTCGAAATCGTCCAGTCTGACAACGATATTCATCAAAGTTGTATTGAAAACTCACAAAGACACAACGGTATTATACAAGAAAGCGCTTCAGAAATAAACGAGGCTGCAGTGTTAAGCTGTCAACAGCATTTCACACATAACATGTGCATTTTGAGTAAAATGCTCACCGATAATCATTCTTATTGAAGACAACAATGTGTGAAGGCAATACGCGTCTCGAAATAGGAAGACTGAGACTGTTACTTAAACTTTTCGTAAGGAAACTGTAAATCCCTCCCTTTTGAAGTCAAAGGATAAAAATGGGTCTTCATCATGAAAAATTTGGTACCAGAATCAAACTAACGACTATTTACTGACACTTGAAATTCAAAATGGCCGCCAGTCTTTGTTAACTGCATGCAAGTGGTTGGGAAAACAAAACTTACGATTGTCACCAAAATAATCCGGTAACAACTTTAGTTACTCCATGAGATTCCAAATTAGCGCCAAAAGCTGTAGACCAAAACATTGTAAAGGTTTGAGAGTCCGAATGTCTTTTCCCAAGACGTAATCCACCTTCATAACTAACACCGAGAAATATTTAAATGATCGAATGCAAGCTTTTCCAAGTTCGTGTGTTTGTCTCCCATTCTCTTTCACATAACATTGGACGCAGAGTTGGGGCCATTTCGCTTCAAAATAGAGTACGGTCATTTCCGGACAAATTTATTTGGAGCGCTTCTCATATTAAGATAGACCACGATGCATGCGCTATACTCGAATGAAGTCTCAACGAAGACGGCACTTACAATATGTTGCCAGCGTGTCGTGCCTCAGGCAGACTCCAGCCGTCAACCGTAGTAGGATTTTCTCCAAAAGATACATAAGGAAGTGTTTTGCCCTCGCAAATTAATTAGACCCTCGGAAAAGTCAAGGTAAACCCTTGGATCGATCAACGTCAAGAGCGCACAGGAATGACGATTTATGTAAAACGTTAACTGTCGGACGAACCCATTTTCGCCTTTCTCTTAACTGGAGCTTCTGATTACATTCAATCTAATAAGACTCTAATAATCCTTGAGATTTAAGTCTGGTTGTTAGAAAGCAGTGCATTGCGATGCCCGATAACCATTATTTGTGTGTCACCAGTCGACGTCTGTTCGTTTGCTTTCCAAATATACAAACATACCGCTGTGTTGTCTCTGTAAATTTTACATGATCAAGAGCCTTCTTATATCGGCAACATATAAACACATGTTGGAATTAAAGTCTGTACTATAGAAACACAGAACACAAACATACATCGATTTTCAGATCCTCTTACAGATTGGAATGAATCCAGCAGCAGGGATAGTAAAACATGGACCCTGTTTCTTAGATGACTGTTTAAAAGTTCATTGACATTTGCAACGTAGCATAGTAACGAGGACGCGCAGAATACCTTGCAGACCAGCTCAAATATCCCAAATAAATATCGCAAGAATGGGACCAGGAAAGGCGGAAAAATACTCACAACGCAGATATCCGTGTGTCTGATCGCAGTTCCTGTTAATTTGTTGGCAATAAATATTTAAAACAGATTGTTGCCGGAAAGGAAAGTGGAAAATTGTTAGCTGAGTGTTCTCTCCATCTCGACATGCAACTGTATTTCCTTAAGAGTTTTTAAAATCTACTAGAAAGCTTTGAACTCGGATATCGCTACTTAAATTTCGCCGTAATGGAAAATAACTAGACCAAAAAGTGCTGCCCCGCTGAACACCTGGAAGCATTTATTACAGCTATTAATCAATTAACCTTTTACGGCTTCAAATCTACCCTTTTATCGTCCAACATCTAACTTTTAATCAACTGTAAGAGCTGGGTGACATCGATCTCAGTATGGTTTATTTACAGCCGCCGCTTTGTCCGTCTTTTGCTTGAATTGATTGCGTGGATACAACTCGGCATCCGAATCTGAATCTCTGATGGGCTCTGCTTGTCGTCACAAAGTGGTTGAAACAAAAGAAAGATATGGCCTTTGAAAGTTACCTTCAAAGCCAGCCTCGAGAATTATCTTATGATTTGTATAGACCTAAAATCTGTCTTTGTGCAAGCGCACATTGTGGTGTTTGGGTTTTCACTGGTTTGTTGTCATGGTGTTTTCTTTATTTGCAAAAAATCCAGCTTCACAACGAATTTCAATTTGTCGTTTAATAACATATTTGATGGATCTTTACAGACTTCTCCTTTGTTCAACTGTAAAATACGTATTCATATTACGACAGCAATATTCGAAATCATTCGGTGAAAATCGTGTATGACCCATATCGGGGAGTACTCTCCCGCACGAATGCTTGTAGAAATTCTACATTTTCTTCTGAAAGTACAATTATATTGTAGGGATATATTGCCAACACTATCCATATAAATGTGTTCCATTCTCCTTGCGGCTTGATATGCATGTAGGGGAGATATCCACGAAGCCTATACAGAATCTAGGAGAATACTAGTAAGTACTAGTAATTGCCAAACGCAAACGAGCGAAATGTAAATATGCGGAGCGAATATAGTTATTTCTTTTTTGCAATTATCTTCATAAATCTGTTTAATTTATACCAGTAAAAAGCTGGGATTTGTTTAATTATTAACAGTTATGAACTCCTTTGGGTAATGTGTGCTTTGTCGACAGGCTGTAAGAGTCACTAAAAATCACTTTGGTGATATGAGATGATACATTTTATGAAGAAAAAGTCTTCAGAAAATAGTTGTCAGGCATATTGAGGTGCCAGACGGCGATATCAAGCATCTACGCAACTGGGACAGAATCATTGACGACATCACTGCGCATCGCAAAGCATCTTTACGTCTACTATCGTATGATTTAATTAATGATACAATGGACATGATCGCGTTGTTGTGGCCCAGGGAACACTCATTTCTGTCGCCTAAGAGTAAACTGACAGCGTAGTTAATGGCTGTGATTTATCAAGCCTGATCCGTGACTCCATGCTTCAGTGAATACATTTTCAGCGCCAGCGCCAACTCAGCTTAATGCACTCTGCGGATTTGATAGCGGGCCGGAGCTTCACTTGTGAGGCCAGCATGGATTTGGATATCCGTCACTTTGTTCCCATGTAGTGCATAATGTAAGGCCGATGGATATTCTCAATTGAAAATGTCTTATAATGCTAAGTGAGAGGCTTTGTACATGTATGTCAATCGTGACCGGAAGATTTTGTCCGGCGTGGCGAGAATTTCTTGTTGTGACAAGTTCATTAGCGCGCCATTATACAAGTATTTCAAACCTATTGACACCATAATTTGGATCTTCTCCGACAATAGCTATTTCGCTCAATGAGATAATTCCTGCACATCAGTTCTTTGCACTGTGATGTTGTTTTTTACATCTCGCATTCACTGGATAAAATCTAGTTACAGTGTTTCTACGTGAATGTACCTATGCATCAATGGATCATCGGCCGACTTTTCTTTCTAAAATCTTTCACGTGTTATAAGAGAATATACAGCAGACGCGTCTGACATCATACATTAACAATTCAATTAAAATTTATCGTTTTCAGTACTCTGTCTGACATTTCATCTTTTTTTAAGCATCAAAGTAAAATTGATGAAAAATATGTATTGAGAGCATATGTCAAGGAATGTAATATCCTGAAGGGTTAAGGCCCCTACTTTTTATTTTTTGCACGCATATTAACATCTGTTTAATGGATATTCTCCATTACTTGTACAATCATGATTAATTGCCCTGTGTTACGACGTGTTTTGTAGACATTCAATCGGCACAATGCATAGTTTGAATAGATTCCACACTTGAGTTTATATGTCAAAGAGAATAATATTCACACAAGATATAAGATTTTACGGCATGATAATATACTTAATATTCCTGAGTACTCTCTAGTTGGTAGCATTAGGAGGGGAGAGTTATCAATAAACTCAGTTTTCCTCGGTGTTCTAAAAGTCACAGCTGCTATCACGATAATCATGAGAGCTGAGATTTGTCCATCGTTTTCAATATCCTTTGGGGTCAGTTGCTGACAAGTTCGAATTTAAGCCTGTTGCAAAGCCTCACCTGCGTATCATTGGACTCGAGTTATACTTATCTGTACAAAAAGTTGACGGATGACCATGACAAAAGATTCTCAACTTATTTTATCACTCCGACGCCTACATGTACCACTCTTTAAATTGAGTCGAACACTCAGAATGACGTAACGCTCACCGTGTTTGCGTACGTCCATGATAATTTTAGGCATAGGGAGTTTCCATTTCGTTGAAAAGCCCAATTCATTCAGAGTGAACTAATAACTGCAATATCCTCTTACAGACCAGTGCAATTTATGTCGCTCTGATTGGATTCAATAACTGCGGATGTGAAAGTTGCAAAACAAAATGACAACCTTTTGCCATCACCTGAAATCGTTACTCTATTTGCATAACTATTGAACAATTTATTGAGGTGCAGTATATGAGAGAGAGAGAGAGAGAGAGAGAGAGAGAGAGAGAGAGAGAAACAGAGACAGAGACAGAGACAGAGGCAGAAGAGACAGGCAGACAAATAAACAAATCAGACAGGAAAAGTATTAGTCAGATAAACATACAGAAAGACAAATCAGACAGACAAAGCAGACGGACAGACGGACAGACATAGAGACACAGTGAAGAGGAAGCTAATGATGGGTATTTATCTGTTCATAGTCGCAATATTATAACAATAATAACATTTTATGTTGACACGCTCTTATAAATCTGTCCAACCTTACAACAATTAGGAATGTCAGTGGAAAGCCACGTCTTCCAACATGTAAGCTTAGTTCCTTCATGATCTCTTGTGCTCTGATTAAAAAAAAATAAGATACTTTCCCTTTCTTACAACTGTTTTTAAGGTTTCCTGAATGCAATGTTTAAAATTTACTATGCAAATGAAAGGAAAGGAAATGCTAAGTGATTCCGAATGCCTTCTTATCAGAGAACAACTTTGGACATTCCATGGAACTATTGCAAAATGAAATGTCAAAATATCTCCATAATAAGCAGACAATTCATTGTAGCACACCGATCACAGACATGCGCAATAGCAGCTTGCTTTCTATCCTTTGAAAGTGATCCCAGAAAGCTTTGCGACTGACGGCATTTTCAAAGTACACGCGGAGTCATTAATGCGAGCTCGTTTCGGATCTGCATTCTGAGTGATTTCCTTTCGATATCGCAGAATCAACTGCCTTTGTCATAAGCTCTTTTCACAAATTGTCAGCATTTCAAAGGTCGCCTTCGCAATTTCACTCGCGCGTTTTGTTCATTTCCGATTATTTGAAAGATATTTTCTATATTTTTCCTCTGATTCTGCGCTGCCGCTTCTGCTGATTCTGTGCTAGTACAAACTCAGTTTCCATCATAGCGGTATCTCGCAATGGCCTTGAACACGAAAATGGGTAAAAAAATTGAAGAGCGTTCACGCCCACGTATCCATTAAGTTTGAAAGGCGGATTTTACTACGACGACCAGGCAGATAAATATTGGAAATGGGAATATAGGATTATTTTCCACTTTATTATTATCAACGTCTCAGTTACTTATTACTATGTACGGATTTTACTTATTTCGACACCTCAGTCATGATTTGTTGTCCCATTGAATCTAGGAGCTTCGTAATGAATGAAATAAAAGCCGTTCCTTGTCTACGGTCCATAATCATTTCATCTTTCAATTTATTTTATTACCATGGTAATAGAATTTCTCAGCCAGGGGCAAAGATCACATAGCCCTAGATAAGTAAAGTCTGATAAAGAATTGATTGTTCCTCATATATTTTGTGGACTTTTGAAATATACGTTTAGAGAAGGAATCCGACTGACACTGAATCCAAAGAGATTTTATGGCGCGTATCTCACACAGGAGTAGTAGTCATCTGAGCCTAATTATCATTTATCCGATTGCAGCCTAATTTGGTCCGAATGAATAGAGAACTGACAACGTAGCGATAGACATTTTAAGATTTAGAGAAGATTGTCAAAGAGTTCCATTCAGATTTGTTTCACTCGGATCAGTACGATTACTTTGTAGAATACGCTTAGTTGCAATGCGTTGCAAAAGCGTGCTCGATGCTAAAGTAGATTGCACCCTCTCACCCTAGACCGATAGATCATCAAGAATTATAGCTTGTTGTTGTAATGTAAAACCCATTTTGTCCCGGGTTAGCCCCAGTTCTGTGAGTGAATACCTTCTATTTGCAAAATGCACGATACCAGCTCAGCTGATTACCGAAAATGCAACCCATCTTCAGATGAGACGACAATGGCTCGTAGCTTTAGATATTCGCATTCTCATGGATGTAGGTCTGAATGTTAATTAGAATAGAGGGTACCTGTTCTTGAATACAGCAATCTACTGGATATATCGGCAATAAGATCCAACGCAAATGATGGTACCATAGTCCCTCTGTAAAACACTGCATTGCAATATTTATCACCGCCTTCGATAAGCTCCGACCATTACTGCCAAAATTTCGCAGGTGATCACAGCTTGAACTGGCGCATACTTTAGTGAAATCTGCAAACTGGCAGAGGTGAGACAAAATCTTACGTCAACAGCCTTCCTGAGAACCTGGAACACAACCGTAACTTAGGCAACAGAAGAAAACGTGCAATGACGGCACAATGGATGGCCGATATCACAGTCTTTACACGTAATCGCAACTCGGTGCTAATTTACAGTTCCTCGATAGCAATACTTCAGCTTTACTTCCTAATAACACCATGAATGGGCACTGAGTGAGCTGGGATCACAATAAATTTCCATTTGATAAAGTCAAGCGGTAACTATGTGTCAGCATTCGACTCTGGAACAAATCTGTCCCCAATTGGAACATTACGGAATTGTACTCTTTCCACTTTTTACTATCTGAATTTATCGAATCTTGTCACCTTGAATTAGAACCATGACAAACTCTAAATATCGCTTCCTCGGTATCCTCTCTAAGGACGATGAACATCGCTTCGTCCCCTTGGCAACGTCAGATCTCGCAAAGTCTCATGAGAGTTTCAAAACACAAGCTGTAAAGACTATTACCACGTTCTAATTGAATTTCTCAGTGACGGATGCGTCCTGCGATGCTGAGTTTCATTGAACGTAGCATCCTACAAGCACAGATATTTCAGATTAACGGCATCTTAATACCTACTGCCTATTCCAATTTATTCATGTCTTCTGTAAGAGATACCGAATTGTACAACCGTTCAATGACTTTAGCAATTATGTCTGTGCGTCGTCGAGTTGCATAGTCTGTCGTGTACTGGTCCGATCTGTTGTTATAATTGAAGTTCCGCGACTGTACTAGATAGCATGAACTTTTCAAAGCAGCACCAACTTTCAAATACACGTTTTAGCTTATCACTATTTTTAATAGAACCAATAATGTTAAGCAAAGAAAGTGTAAATTTGTCTACGTAAATCCCTTTTATTGAACGCGTAAGTTACTTCGTCGTTAAATTAAGAGTCGAATTCACCTACTGTATTAAGCAATTTCACGGATTGTAATTCGGTTTCTAGCAACTACAGAAATCCCTCACAGATCTCACAGGTATTGCGGCGATAAAGAACAAATGATCTACAATTGAAACAACTTTCTCTTTTCTTATCTGGATGTCGTTACTGACACGTTTACAAAGGTAATAATCTGAAAGTAATCACACATCTGCAGATTTCGTTCAATTTCAGGGTAATTTTTGAATCTTTGGCAGGATTTGAACACTCTTGGCTACATTAAAAGCCCCATTGGCTCAGTTTATCTTTTTTGTTTCGATAAGATGTTTTGGAATCGAATGCAACTTATATAAATATGCTAACCGAAGTGTAAGCTCAAAACGTTTTTCATAACTTAACGACGAACGCACAACACTTAACTTGGATTCCAACAACTAAATAATTTTTGAGTTGCAACTCAAATATGGCCATCGTATATGTATGCGCAAGCGCCTGAATTTAATCGACCAAATACATAACAAAAGGATTGAAAAGGTGACATTTTCAAGCACAAGATGTCTTAATAATCTCCGTAGATTGGATGGTATTTTTCGGTAAGTAAAGTGCAAACAGTCACAGCTAGCAAGGTTAAAGTGTATTTGAAGGCCTGATGCGGGGACGTTATAAACTTGTCCGCCAAGAAAGCTTTGCGTCAAAGCTTGACAATTTCACAAAGTTAGTAGCTTACATCCCTTGTAAAACTCAACCCTTCCTCTGTTAGTCATATCAGTACAACGCATCGTGATGAACTGCAGAACAATATTATCAGATGATCCTTGCTAAGAATGTGGCCTAAACTTAGTCAAAATTACGTGCATTGAGATGTTAAAAAATATCACCATACCAACGTCATGCCTAAGTTAGCCCTGTTTACGTACCGGTTTATTCCATGCTATTTTTTATCGGAGGATCAGTTTAGGATTCATATTATGTGGCCTGCTCCTGGTAACAAAAGAACAGCAAACAGAAAGTGGGTTATTTGGCCCATTGTAAGCCACAAAGGTTTCAAGCAATGGATAATGAGACTTTGGAAAAAAGATATCTTAGCAATTGGTTTTGAATAATTTCATTTACATAAATTTACTAAAGCATTGTTAATTAGCTGTAATATATGACAACAATATGGTATAAGGAGAGCAAGGAAAGTGTAATGAGTGGCTGCGTGATTTTCAGTTGACTGCCCTCAGTGGCAAGCATTATTCATTTCTATGTAATACACTAGAAACTCGTATCAAAATTTATGTTGTCGATGTGCATTTCGTTTCTGAAAAGCTGTTTAAACAAAAATATCAAATTTCAAAAGTTTCCCTCCCTGCCGTTAGGATTAATCGGGAAAACTGGAATAGTAGTTGCGCAATATCTGTACGACATTCTCTTCTTCATATGGAGAAAATTTCGCATTGACTTAGGCGGTCCCAATGTTACGCTGAGATACCTATTCACACCACTTTAGAATGTTATCTGCCTCCACTCTCTTCTTGTTTAGACTGCGAGTGAGGTATTTAGATTCCCCTAATTGCTTTAAAAGCTAAAACGATTTTGAAGAAAGGACACTTTGACATTTGATGTATATAGTCAGGAAGCCAGCTCATTATATTTGTACATTTTCAGTCAAAGAAAACCCGCCCGTAAAGGATATTCCCCCGGCTTGTGCGGCCGGAAGGGCGAGTAATCGTTACGGTCCGCCTTCCATTTTGACAACATGTTTTTTGCGAGGGCGTTTTGTTCCCTATTTATTGATTTTCCTCTGATTGGACTTTCAACGCACAGGCAATGTGGTAGAATACTTTGGCAAGGGTGACCGAGATTTTCTTCAATGAAAGGGTATAAATTTATAGTTTAACCAACTGAAAAAACTGAATAATTGATTTATACGAAAGAGCGAGACGGGTTGACCCTTTAATTCATGTTATATTTTCAAAAAGTCTTCATGTGAGCATAGTGTGACAAAGAGATAAGCTAGATTTGTGAAAAAATCTGGAAATGTGTCTCAGGGGGGGGGTATTTTGCCCTAATCATGGTCATCATTCCAGTATGGAGTATTAATCCCGAAGCCAACCTTCCATGACTGCTTCTGACGTTGCAGTTTGGGAAAGCAAGACTCTACACATTTATCAAATTTCAATTTCGAAAATGTAATTGGTTTGAGAGCTTCTTTAATATTACCAACTGAACCTGTGTCGCTTCCGAAATATATCAAATTCAAATCGCAAAAATTATACATGATCCAGATAAGTGCTTTCCCGTGAAATATTGGAAGTGACTCCAGGATACACGTGATTTGAAGGTGTATTTGAAAGTACAGCTAGAATTCAAATTCACTGGCGAGAATCATGAAGACTCGCCGTTCGGAGTCTTTATGATTCTCGCCAATGAAGGACGAGTCTTGATGATTCTCGCCAGTGAATGTCAATTCTCGCTGTACTTAGTGAGAATTTCCATTCTCACCGGTGAGAATTTGTTCTCACACTTGATTCTCGCCAAGGAGTCCATTTCTCACCAATCTCCAGTGGAGATTAAATTTTCTCACCGACAGGGGGAGAATAAGAACAGATTCTCACAATTGCGAGAAAGCGTCAGTTTCTCGCTGTAGTCACGCATTTTTTCCCTATAGTGTATGTGAACGCGGCCTGACTTGAAATCCAAACGTCACCTCGAGTTTCTTGCGCAACATGTCGTTTTCGTTCTTTTGTGTTGTCGACAAAATCCTGACCCTATAAGCTTTCCTAAAAGACAGTAAGTAACAAACATGGCTCGACGTGATCTGACCGGATACGATCTCAAAGTACCCAAGTGACATGTGAAGAAAATGTGTCTGTGAGCGAAAATGGCCAGGTTCAATATTGGCATGACGTTGAAATCGTGTGGTCACTGCCTTCCTCTTGATTACAAAATGAAAAATTTTACTTGTCCAACGATGAACTCTGTACCTTTTTGCCATATACACACAGGTGGAAAAGGCATCTATCGTCTACGCAAAATATTAATAGTCTTATAAATAGTACAATCAAATAAGATTATGATTGAGCTTCCCAGTTCTGCAATACTTGTACAATCACTAAACGGAAACAAGTTACCTTTCCTTTCCGCTCTGCAGTACGTGGAAAAGTCACAAAACGTCTATGGATCGCAGCACATGTGTATACACAAATACTATAAGTGTGCTCCATACCATAGGCGCACAGGCGAACAAGGAGAAATAGTCTTTGGAATATAATCTTAATATCATAATTATGAAATATGATTAAATATTATAAATATTAATATTATCAGTAATACCTGTCCATTTTGGTATTGCACCAGGGTTGAGCTTCTTTTCCCGCTCAACAATACACTGAACGGGCATAAATTATACTTAAATCGTAGTCTTCATCGCGTCCTATATAGTTATAAAACGGGCTGTATAGGACGCGCCGTATAGACTACGATATCATTTATGGACGAAATCAAGACATGGCATCGACGAAGAGGATAACATTAATTTGATTGATCAACAGCGACATATAGGAACAGTAAATTTCGACCGATTGGAGATAAAGTATTTTGATTGAATGACTTATTCAGTGTGAAAGAAATTTGCCTGCCTAGATGAAAACCAATTTTTGTACAACAGTGCGCGATTACACTCTCTGAAAGATTGACGTCATGTCTCTGTTCCGATCAGACCAATGGTTTCGATGACTCGAAATGACAGTTCATTTACCAACAAAATAGAATTTTGATGGCTCAGTCAACTCTGTCGAATTGATGGAAATTGCATTATCCCTATTTCGGCCGATGGTCGAATTTTAAGAAGTGTAATAAACATGTGTTTTCCGAAGAATTGGGGTTTCTCGAATTATTTTTTGATTTTTCTTCATTTTAGTTGCCATGCTTTCTTGTCGTTGTCGATATTTTTGAATTATGGCCCTGGTGGCGTGATCTGTCAGACAACCATTGGGTTATCTTTAGCCTGTAACCATTGGGCTATCTTTAGCCTGTAATTGCCTTTCTAGACGAAGGGAAGGAAAACTCTCTTTTTATTTGTATTGCATGGATGAGAAACGAACGTCAGGCTATTTTTAATATGCTATCGCGACTGCGATTCAATTCTAACTCTACTAAAGCATGGGGCTCACAAACCAAAGACGCAGGTTTTCTTCCCTACTGCACAGTGCAGGGAGAGCCTACCACGGTCACCACCGGCTATTCGCAATCAAAGCTTAGTTATTGGAACTGGAGGACATACAGATATAAATAATGAAAAAGCTCTCCCCTTTCCCAGGCTATGGAAAACAAAATGTAGTTGTCAAAGAAGATGAAATTCATTTTCTTGAGTAATGTCCAATTCACACAACACTACTACAAAGGGACTCCTGCCTGGTTACAAAAATAATAACCTTACCCGAATGAAAGTTGCAGCATCATATTTTCAGCAAAGAATATTGACATTTTATTAACGCTTTCCATCTTTGTAAAGCCATGTTGATGAGAGGAGAAACTGTATTTCATATGTGTACATTTTCTTTTCTATATATCTGCCGTATCCTTGTAGTTTGATAGGCGGTGGCCCTTTACTTGATTAAAGTTCTTATTTATGATGATGATGATGATGATGATGATGATGATGATGATGATGATGATGTTATTGATCTGGAAACAGTGGAGTCCTGTTGACGGGATTGCCTCGGGTGCCGAACGGTGCACGCGAAGGATGTTTTCTCTCACATTACGAGAGTTCAGACATTGACAAATGAGGTTATGTTTCGTTGAGAGGTGAACACGCTATGTGGAAACCAGGCATAGAGCCGTGCATCTTTAAAATAAAATAATGGATCTGTCGAAGATGCTTCGACAGAGGAATGGACCGACGAAACACATAATAGAGAAAGACAGACATATGTGAAATGGGAGCTATGCATGTAGAGTGTGGAGTTGTAATTTAATATGTAATTTAGTGTGAAAGGTACAATTTAGGGAAGACGAGAGGCAAAGAGACAGTGTGGCATGGTTCATAGAAATCGACATTCTCTCAGTATTTCTGCACAACAAACAAGGAGGCCGGATACCCTAGACACAAACTGACAAAATTGAACATGGTTTGTAAATAGTCTTGCAGTATTGCACGAATTTCTGTGTCTGTCTTAGTGAAATAATCTGCCATGAAGCAAATAAACCACCTCTTAATTCAGGGTCTGTCCATTGAAAAGAAACAAACAGGGTCATACAAACAGAGAGAGAGAGAGAGAGAGAGAGAGAGAGAGAGAGAGAGAGAGAGAGAGAGAGAGAGAGAGAGAGAGTCGTAAGGCTGGGATTACGCAGTCTTCGATTCCACGCAAATATAGTCGTTCTAGTAATAAATGGCAAAGACCATGGAGACTGTTACTTGATGAGCAATTTTATCGTGTAAAACATAGTTTTTTGTTATTTAAAAGCTATGTATAGAACTTGAGAAAGCGTATTTTCATCATCCTGAACTAAACAGTGTGAAATTGCAAGGAAGAGAATTTTAGATGGACATGAGGTGCTGTGAATTTGGTAACCTTGCATTGGTTGTGTTGCACAGCGCCATCAACGTCAAATCAGATAAAGGTCGTCGTCTTTCTTCCTGACGCTTTCCGAGTGAATAGCACCAACTTTGATCAATACAAGACCTGCCAGGACGTTAGCACAATCGGTAACCTTCGTGACTTTATATTATACGGAAAAGCAAAAGGACAAGATAACATTTGACCATTAAAGGTATACAGTCACCTGTAATCTCAATATGCCCATATATGGTAAAAGGGGCTTTCCTTGGCATCCAAAGTGCCCATGTGAGGGCGCTGTTTTTAAAAAGTGGCCACCCGCTTAAAATCTCTGATTGGTTAAATTTTCTCTTTGCATGGTAACTGGCAAAATTGGAACAGGTGACAGTATACCTTTAATTTCTTGTGAATTACGTATTCGAAGGCGCCATTTCTTGATGACAGATTTGTAGCATGCATTTGCATCTTCACCGTTTTCATTAGGAACGAATCTAGCAGGCTGCCTCTGACCTCAGATATTCTCCGACCTTTGCCGACGAATTAATCCTCTTGCCTCCGTCGTCTTAAAGATTGAAAAGTAGTGATTTTGGTGGATTAATGTCCATCAATATTGTACAGGTTTGTAAAACTATATTTCAGATGATTCTGTTCCTCATGGATAGCCGCTCGACCTTCACAAGTGAATGCGTAAGGATAACGAATATTGAAAGCACAGTGGTTTGTGGCTAGTTATAAGGCGCGATAGTGGTCGAAAACTACGTATATGCAAGTCTTTGGTCGATAGGTGAGGCAGCCGACTGCTGTCTGCATGTCTGAGAGAGAGAGAGAGAGAGAGAGAGAGAGAGAGAGAGAGAGAGAGAGAGAGAGAGAGAGAGAGAGAGAGAGAGAGAGAGAGAGAGAGAGAGAGAGAGAGAGAGAGAGAGAGAGAGAGAGAGAGTGTGTGTGTGTTTGTTTGTGTGTGTGTGTGTGTGTGTGAGAGTGTGTGTGGTTGTTTGTTTGTGTGTGTATGTCCGTCATGCATTGTTAATGTTGATTGTCAAAGTAAAGTCCGGACTTAAATTTAATTGCATATCATATGTTGGCACAGTACACTGAAAATCAATACTTGGTACTTTAAAATGCCTTGAGAAGTTGACCAATAAAATTGTAGTTGAGATAAGGAGCAATAAAGAAATTCTTACTGATGATGGGAACAGTATCAAAAGATTACAAAGTCGTTTAAATTAACTTTGTTGTGTAACTGAAATCTTTACTGGAAACCTGAAATATAATGGTCTTTCAAATTTTCCAGGTTCGAGACACAAACTGAATGTTGAGTTATTTAAAGCTTCCATTTCTGGAAGGGATATGTGTGAATCGTAGAAATGTAGAAGATATTCGAGCTGTTGACATTGCATTCCATTTCAATTAATTGTCTACTTAGTGAAGATATTAGAAAAGAGTAAATACTATTGAAAATGAACTTGAAACTTGAATCACACTCAGTGTCTTCAGATTAAGATTACTGGAAAATTGTTAAGCTTCTCTCCACCAAAAATTAACAAGGTAACATATTAAAAACATAACATAAAAATAACATAAAACCATCATTGCGCTAAAACCACACTAAAAACTGCCAACGACATCAAAAATGATGATTGCTCACTGTCAATATTGTTGATCTTAGTTTAAACGGAAACTCCCCTACAAAAGCCGGATTTAAAAGATATGAAAATGCAAAAAAGTCAGTCAACTTATCGAACATGGTGTGTTAGATCCCAGAATCCCATAAGTTTGTCGTGTTATAGACGTTTCATTGTCTTTGAATCTTGCGTATGATGTCTGTGAATATACAGCGACTACACTTGAGTTGAAAATAAACTGAACAAATGTTCTTTTTTCAGAGAACGGATATGTTCAAAAGTGTGTTGCCTGTACAACCATTTTACCCCTATAGTGTGAATATCAAGAAAGTGCCCTTAATGATTATTCAAAATTATCATACGGTCCAGGCGATGTTTGCCCCAGCTGGTCGAAGTGAATATAGCGGACGGAGGTATCAACGTAAAATGTTCCAACCAAGTTACCCTTCTGTATGTATGCGAACGACACAGATGTTGATGATCAACTTCTGTGGGAAATGATTACATGTAACGTTAGTAATCCAGTTTGCATCAAGGAAAAGGAAAAAACAGCGTATTTGTCTGTCAGCTTTGGAAAACGATAATACTGAACTTGAGAAAAAATCATACAGGCTGATAATACACATGATTTAGAAAATAAATTGTCAGAAACGTTATGAGAGATGGAAAATTTGCTCGATTACGCTACCAAAGGTGCTATGATTCGCTCTAAAGCAAGGTATTATGAGGATGGGGAGAAAAGCTCCAAATATTTTTTGTCACTTGAAAAGCGTAACTATAATAACAAGTGTATCTCAGAACTTTTGCGGGGTGATGGGTCCCTTATAACGGATCCAAAGGTAATTTTAAAGGAAGCTTAAGAGAAAGACTTTTATAAAAACCTTTATTCAACTTACATATAATAATTTTGAGAATTGTTCCGACCAAATTATTGAAGATTTGTTACCAGATATCAGTGACATAGCCAAATTGAATCATGAAGCTAAGCAAAGTTGTGAAGGTTTGTTCAATAAGAGAGAACTGTTGTTTGCTCTTAAATCAACAGAAAATGGGCAGTCACCAGACGTCCAGTTGATTCCTATAAAGTGTTTTTGAATTCGATTTCTGACCCTCTCTTGAACTACTTAAATTGTGCTTTCTCCAGAAACTTGCTATCTCACAACGTAGAGGAGTCATTTCTCTCATCCCTAAGAAAGACAAAAATTCATGGCATTTAAAAAACTGGAGACCAAGCTCCCTGCTGAAAGCCGATTATAAACTTACTTCGAAAGCGATTTCTTTCCTTATTCGTAAGATTCTGCCGTCTGTTATCAATACTGATCAAACTGGTTTGTAAAGTCTAAATATATGGGAGAGAATATCTGCACTCTCATGAAATAATTCACTTTGGGGACAAGGAAAAATTCCTGGATTAGTATTTTCTGTTGATCACGAGAAAGCCTTTGATTCTCTTGACTGGTCTTTCCTTTTTAAAGCACTTGAGCATTTTAACTTTGGTGATTCTTTAATTTATTGGATACAATTTTTATATTCTAACCCAATGTAACGTGTAATCAACAATAGAAGGGCTTCCGAATTCTTTCCTATTGAAAGAGGGGTTCACCAGGGCTGTCCCCTTTCCCCATACTTGTTTATTATTTGTGTTGAACTTTCAGTCTCTTAATGAAGCGTTAATAATTTTGAATAAATTTCAAAAGATTTCTGGTTTGAAAGTCAATTTCGATAAGTTTAAAGTTTATCAAATTGGTACCTTGAGTCAAAAAACTATCAATTACAAGACAACATACCCTTACACTTGGTCACATGGCCAAATTGAATGTTTAGGTGTCCTTATTCCTCTTAGTGTAAAAGAAAATATCTTTGCCTTGAATTAAGAACCAAAAATCAAGTCAATGAAGATTGTCCTCAATATATGGTCAAGCGGAAATCTTTCTTCGAATGGCAAAATTACTACAGTATTTTGAAAAGTCTTGCATCGTCAAAACTTACCTATCTTGTTTCGGTGTTACCCAATCCTCCAGACAATATTTTTCAAGACACAGAGCGTATTATTTTCAGATTTATTTGGAATAATAAGGGTGATAGAATAAAAAAGATCAGTCTTATGAATGACCGACAGTTTGGAGGTCTGAAAGCTCCTAACTTCAGGGCGATATACATGGCAATGAAAGTTCGATGGGTAAAAAGACTGATTCAGATGGAAAACAATACCCCAATTAAGTTGATTTATACCACTCTTTTGTCCTCACTCGGTGGTTTATTTGTTTTTGATTGCAACTTCGACATTCGCCATATTCCTAAATTTTTCAAACCTTATCCTTTTTACACGACATTATTCACACTTGGTGTAAACTAAATTTTCAGAATAATGTAAATCCAGCTCAGTGGGATTGTATTGTCTGGAACAATTCTGACATTCTGTTAGAAGGGAAAACATTCTTACAAAGAAACTCAATGATTGTAATGTTAACTTTTTGACCGATTTCATTACTGGAGGTTTACCTATGGAACACAATGCTTTTTTAAGGCACAATGTGCAAATTAATTTTATTACATATTTCGGTATTGTCAACTTAAAGCTTTCATGGAATACAAGAAGAAATATAATGTGAGTGCGCCTTACACTTTATATACATGCCATTTAGAATTTCATATAAATGTATTTAACAAGAAATGTTCTGAATTTGTCAATCAATCAATAATGAAAGATTTTGTCTCTATGCCAGAGAAAACTATGATTTTCCGGACAAGCTTGATGTAAAAATTTGGAAGAAAATTTTTAGTCTCCCATATAAGTGCACCATTGAATCAAAAAGTAGAATTTTCCAGTTCCAACATCTACATAGAAATATTTTCATCAATGTCACTTTTAAAAAATTGGGTAAAGTAGAAAATGAGCTCTCTTATTTCTGTCTTGAACGTCTTGACTCTATTGTACATCGCTTCTGGCTTTTGTCCAAACGTTGGAGCATTCTGTAGAGAGTTTTCTTTATATGTTTTCGATGTTTTCAATATGGATATTCAACTCGATGCCATGTCAGTCATTTTTGGTTATGATTTCAATGAAAAGGATATTTTTTAGAACATCTACTCATCCTTGAAAAAAAAATATATTCATTGTAATGTCAGAACCCGAGAGACATTAACAATTGGTAACTACACAAGAGTGGTCAGCACAATATTGCCTTAAAGAATGGAAAACTTGAAAAAAATAGAATGAAATGGAAATGTTAAGTTTGTGCTCTTTTCTTCTCCTGTGACTCTCTTTGCTTTTTGTCCTGTGTGCATTTTTCTGTCCTTTGTTTTTTGTGTTGCTCAATTTAAATAAAAAAGTTACCCTTCTGTCCGTAGGCACATGTTTTTTTACAGTAGTAATGATGATGAAAATGACGTATGCCATTTCAGCGGAAGTATGCGGAAGCTGTATACCCATGCCACGTCGACGAATCAAAGTCGGGCAGTGATCTTATCATCGATTGAGTCTTCGGTATAATCCTTTGTATGTCTATTTTGATTTTCGTTTTACAGCTTTTTGACAGCGAGGTATTGGTTACTCCCAGCTTCTTGCGTCACAGCGAGGTGAACACTGATTATCGAAGTTCGGATTTGTCATCCACTTCTCCAATATTCAAAGTCTCAGTATACATGAAGACACAACTTCTAATTCTGCTTTTTTATCATGTAATATCTTTTTTGTTCTCCTTTGTCGTATGAAGTCAAAGTTCACCTCGCTACATCCGTGATGCCACATCAATGACGTCACCCTGCGGCCAAGATACTCGCCATCATTTCTGTGGCCGGCGTCGGGTCACCTTGGCATATTCTGCCAACTTGCGGCAGGTTGTCGGACTGTTTATGTTGCCAAATAGAAGGTGAAAACGTTGCTCATTTATGCAATGTAGCAACTAAACTGGGTATAAATATATCTGTCATCATCCTGTTGTATTATAACGAAGCTGTCTTTACACCCGGTATTCGCACTGACTGTTAGGCAGGCGCGACGGTGGAGGGGACTTAGAATTGGGCCCCATTTATTTCAATTTCAAGGACTCAACGATTTCAGCCGACTGAATGTTCACCCTCTCTAGCGCAAGTGCTAGGTAAAAACAATTACTCGTATCCATTATCGATTTCATCGTCTAGACAACGTTCATTTCCAGTAAACGTCACGGACGTAACTTAAACCAGTTTAGCAAGGTCAAACTAACGTGCTCAAATGCATCTTTTATAAAACATTTTTTAAACAAAGACATGCAATAGCGCCATATAATCAGCACATTTAAACAAACTTGTGACTCGTGTTTGTTGGTATACATTGATAACAGTAGTGAAAAAAAACACAACCCTGTCACTCATAGTCATTGATCCTACAAGTACACTTGAGTAAAGCAGTTTTCGGCATGCAATTCTTTGCCCTTTTACCAAGATGCATGCCCGATGGTTTCATAGCTAAATGCCTTCTGAAAGCAATGCAACACTCTGGGGTCTTGCTGCATTAAAGCTTACCTACCTGTAGCTGTGAAGGCCTTTCATCAAAATTTTGACTTACTAGGTGGTTATATGTTGGAAAAGGGACAAGTATGTGGTAGAATATAAGCCGGATACGCTTAGAAAGTATACGTTTTTGAATTTCGAGAGAAAAAACGGGGAAATTCGCCCATTTGGGGAATGTTTACCTGCTGCGGCGGAGCCTTAGTATTGCCTAGGGTAGCTAAAATCGGCTTCACGCGGCCGAGTACTCGCCCCTCTGCTTCCTTGAGAGCGACAACATTTTCTGACACTAACTCCTTACCTCACTTTTCAAATTTTGTCACGTGTCTTTCACATGTTAATCTCAAGTTAAACGTGAATTTGTTAATGTCGGAAACCTCAAACTCAGGTACAACTGACTAATCTCTGCAAAGTTTTCACCGACATTAAATAACACATTTGAAGCTAAAGCTGCTTTCTCACCAACCTTTCAAATCAGAAGCTCAAGTTAGGCAAGCATTTTTCACGTTACACTATTCAAAGTCACTGAGCTAATACTTTCTTCACGGACTATTTTCGTAGGTAACCAAAGCACTCCGCACGACACTGAAGTAACTCATCTATAACAAAGGATCCACCCATATTGGTAAAACGTCAAATAGGACACAAAAATAAAGCAACAAACGAACTATTTTGTGCACTTTTGATTGACATGAGGTCACTCTGGGTCACTGACCTTAGAAGTACACCGGAGTAAAAGAGGTAAAGGTATGCAAGGCCTTGCTGTTTTTGCGCCCGATTAATTTGGGGAAGATGCCCGATTGTTTCGTAGGTAAATGTTTTCTAAAAGGAATACAATACTCCGAGTTTTTGACTTCTTTAAAGCAATTCTTCGCCCTTTGGGTAACCATTAATCAAGGCAAGATACCCGGTGGTTTTCTAGTTAAATGTCTTCTAAAAGGAATGCAACACTCTAAGCTTTTGACTGCGTTGAAGCTTACCTACCTGTGTGAAGGCCTTTCATCCAAATATTGATCAAGTAAGTGGATTTATGTCGGGAAAAGGGTCAAATATCTGCCTGAATATAAGCTTACCATGCTAAGAAAGTCGGCCTTTTTGAATTTCGACAGAAAAACCGGGAAAATCGGCCATTTGGGAACTGTTTACCCGCTCCGGCGGACTCTTGTTTTTTGTCCTGGGTACCCAAAACGCCTTCACACGGCCGTGTACTCGCCTCTGCGCTCTTGAGAGGGACAAGAGTTTCCTTCACTAACTCTTCACCTCACTTTACTCACCCCTAGGAGCATGAAGCGGCTTTTTATCACGTGTCTTTAGCACGTTAATTTCAGTTAAACAAGAATATATGGGCACTACTTTCTTTACGGAACACTCCGCCCGACAGTCAACTCACTCAACCGGACTGGCAAAAGTTCTGACAGGGCACAAAAACAAGCAAAAAAGCAGACAATGTTCTGCACTTTTGATTGACATGTTGGGTCACTCAGGGCCATTGACAATACAAGTAAGTGTATTTATGTCGGGGAAAAGGTCAAATATCTTCCTGAATATAAGCTTGCCATGCTTAGAAAGTTAGCCTTTTTGCATTTCGACAGAAAAAAAAACGGGAAAATTCGGCCATTTGGGGACTGTTTACCCGCTCCGGCGGACCCTTATTTTTTGTCCTTGGTACCCAAAACGCCCACACGAATAACGAATTCTTGGCTTGTGCATGTGATAAGTATATTATTCCCTAATATTCCCTAATATTTTTATTCGTTCGGCGAAGAAAAATACTCGTGACGTAATGATCGTGTCACCACGAGTCGAAGACGAGTTGTGATATGGTCATTACGTCACGGGTATTTTCCTTCGCTGAACGAAGAAAATTTTAGGGGAAAATATCTAAAAGTATTTCAAGTTGAAAGTCGAATGGCAATCTTAACTAGTATTTATTTCAATGGATACTGTCAAGTAATTTCAAATGCTCATCAAGGACAGTGACGAGCGTGACATATTGATAGGATGACAAAGACTTGTATGACATGATGAGTTCTAATTATTTGTTTATTTGATTGAAACTTGACCATCTTCTACCTGCTACTGTGCGTTTATTTCGCTAGTCTACGAAATATTACAACATAAAGAAAAACATTTCTGCCGTATCACATTGACAAGGATAATAAAAAAGAAACCTTGGCACTTTAGATTGATTCTCAAGGTTACATGAACTTTATTCTTTCTTAAACGTGGGCAACGTTGTCATAACGATAAGTTTGATAGCTATAGAAACAAACATTACCTATGATAAAAACCCAGAAGGGCGATGCCTTATATTTAGTATCTTGATGAAGTGTATAATATGTCACCGAAATGCCAATCTTTACTGCGTAGCCATATGGAATATCGGTTCGTATCACGTTTTCCTGTGTGCTGTGAACTGCAGGAAAAACCAATACACCGAACATGCATTTAAAGAAGCAATTGATTGTTCTAGTCCACATCGGGTAGAATTTAGCTGAAGGTGTTAACACGTGTGACTTTACCTTGGGGTAGTTTCAAAAAATAAACGTAATATATTGGCAATTAACATATCTGGCAAAAAAGCCATTAAGGTAATATGCACCTCGAAAGTGAAAGACTTAAACTTTTACTCTAACTTTCCTGAAGGGATCTTTCAATCATTCTCTTTCAAAATCAAGAATAAAAATAGGGGGTCACCGTGCAAATTTGTACTAGAGAAACAAATTACCCAAGATTTACCGATATTAGAAATTCAAAATGGCCGACATCCCAGTGTTAACTCAATGGAGAAAAATAAAAATTTTCGAATTTTGAAAAACTAAGCTGATGAAAAGTTTTCTTTCACCAAGAGCTTTAAAAAACCCCAACATGTGGTATATCAGAAGAGAATTGTAAAAGTTTGAGAGTCCGAATGTCTGTCCCCGAGGTGCGTTCTACCTTAAAGACAGGCTGTTTGGTTCAACGTTTAAATAATTAAATTTTGCATTTTATGAAACGCTTGTGAGTGTTTGTGGACATCAATGTTTTCCCAGTATCTTTAACCTCATGTTTTTCTGGCAGCAGTTATTTTTGTCAAATGTTTCTGCATCATGGCATTTGTGTTTCTTCTAAATTTCAATCAGGTTCGACAAAAATGAATTAAAACTTATGCAGAACTGGGTTTCCTTTCCCAATTCATGCAATCTGATTACAGATATAGAAAGAATAGAATATAGGATTGGTAATTTATGAATAACCACTACTGATAATGGATCATAGTAAACAATAAACATGTTGTATGATGCTGTTGTTCAGCACTCAACGCGTTGGATCTGCCTGACACGCAGTAATCTCTGCAGAGAAATTATCAAAGTAGGCTGTTCCGGTTTTATGCCTAAAGAGTGCGTAACACGAGACTCTCTGTATTCCCTCTGGAATATGTATGTTGACTGTAACCTCTTGCCAGTCGTGAGTGCCAACATCAAATGGAGTATTGTGAGCCCAGGATGGTGTTCCGTCTGGTTTCTGTGATAAGAGGATCGAGGAATAGTGATACAAAGCGATCGAATGATGAATCCTGTTATTTATAGGGATATACATCATAATGTAGAGCATTGCAAAGCCGCAATTACCAGGAAATGTGCAGTTTCTGATGAAAATTGACCATTTTTGGTAAACTCAATGCATAATTACTAAAAAGTATCAAAACGTTATCAGTATCATACAGAGGTACAAGACATAAAATAAACTTGCTAAGTTGGTTAAAGTGGCACTCCCACTTGGTAACATTTTAAAACATATTTTTTAATGCCAGCGGCCTATATTTGACGTGGTGACTGCGCGCGGATCGCGAGATATCGATAAAAACATGTCATTTCCCGAGCGAATTTTTCACATCCCGAAGTTTTACGATCGTTTCTGATTATGACCCAAAATCCCCCGAATGTTTGTGGTTGTACTGATTGACGATATTCTAGGAAGTCCATCCATTACCTCAGGTCAGTTTTTTTAAAACTTCTCTTTAGTTTTTGTCGTTTTCATTATTCTCAATCAGTTGTATTATATTTATAACCAATACCACACAGATATCAGTTTTTTCTTGTAAAACATTAGCCACCTTAGATGACTACATTTTGTCGTCTGCCAGTGCTGAGACAGCCTGTCGGCCGAATCTAAGTTCCGTTTCGTAAAAATGTTTCAAATTTGAATATGCAAAAAAAATGTACTGTTCAGATTTATATCACTGATATCATCTCCAACCGCGTCAAGGTAGTTTTTGCCATATTCAGTTTCAGAATGTTGAAATCCTGCATTGTCGGCTCGAGTCGGCTATCCGTGCAGTGCGCTTTTAGGAAGGCAAAGGTGTGTTATACTTAGGTGTGCCGACCGCGATTATCCAGGATGTTTCCGTGATGAAATGTTGGTCTTTTCAAGTCAAATGTACACTAAATATTTAGACAGTTTTCCTGTAAAAAGGGTTTATCTGTGTGCGACCAGAATTGAGTCACAGACCATCGATGCATCCATTATCAATGGATGCATCCGTTATCAATGTATAAGAATGCCGAGGCGCTCCGAATAGTTTTCCAAGGGGCTATACTAGTCACCTATGCGAATTCTGGTGGAATCAGCGAGCTTTTTTTTCGTTTTTTTGCCAATTCATTAAGATTCGGCTTTCTCCCACCGGGTATGATCGATTACCGACGCGAGTGGTACTATGGCGTACAGCAGCGTCAGCGTAGATTCGTACTCCCTAGCATAGTTGACAATTGCGCTAGTGCCGAACTTTCGATGTTCGAAAGCTGAATTTTGGTGGGCCACCGGAATTCAAACTTTTACTTTTTTTGAGGACATGTTTTTATCGATATCTCGCGATCCGCGCGCAGTCGCCACGTCAAATATCGATCGTTGGCATTAAAAAATATGTTTTAAAAATGTCACCAAGTGGGAGTGCCACTTTAAGGAATAGAGTATTGCAAAGCAAAACTGATGAAGAGCTATCGTGCTTGTACCAAGCGTAAGCAAAGTCGCGGATGGAACAACGTCGAAAGAACTGTGGAGAAAAACTCTCTGGTGCTAATTTGCCTTTCAACGATCCTGCTAAAATTATGAAGTACAAGCGCACATCTGGCTTGCATCCGATGCACGAAGATATTACAAGTTTTTAAGTTCCAATACGAAAGAAAACTCACTATTACATCACAGTAGATACTGTAATCGCTGTTCTTTTCACCTATAATGTTGTCAGCTTTGCTCCACCCTTTCACGACCATATCAGTTGGTTTGTCACTGAAAAAAGACAAGGAAAAAAGAAAACATAAGTTTGAAAAATGCGTTTCACTGCTTCTATGAAAGAACCTAAGCATCGATGGCCAAGACTGGTTACTACAGCCCGCCATTCACACATTGTGGATGTGCTTTATCCCGACGTTTTCTTTATCGTCCCATTTACAATCACTGGAAATACGATATAGATTCCCTTCTTTTATAGCTGTAGGCAGCTGAAGACTCTCTGAGTGAATACGTCAATTTGATATTCGCTGTCTCGTGATGATGAGAAATGCAAACGCAAACAGTCATTTTGTAGGTTTGAGTAGATAAAAACATCTCTCAGTAAATCTGCATTATGCTCTACTCCACTTATGAAAGAATTATGGAGCACACAATCCAATGCATTAAGTTAAATTTGATTCAATGTGTTCTTTTGTGGCTGCGATATTACACAAACCGGGAAATGAGTGATATTTTCTAACATGACGCTGTTAAATGACGGTTGAATGTACACTTTGTCGGTTAAATCATCGACGCACTGATAGAGAACTAAAGTTAATTATTAAATGAAACACGTGTCCTATCTTGAAATTTCCCGATATTAGATTCGAAGATATGCTTTATAATGCTAGGCATAGCATAATTGACGTGTTATTCAAGTATTTTCGTTCAACAATCACGGCAGAGGTGTAAGGCAATTGGGAGGTTTTCAGCGTTAAAAAACTGGTGCATTTGCTACTTCATTCACATCAAGTGAAGAGCAATCTTCAAGCAGGAACTTTACCTGAACAGTAAAAATCTAACACAATCATTATCCAGTGAAGTGTAACTAAGTGCTCATAAAAGGAAGTTCCCTGTTAGGAGTAATTTAATGAATGTAAGTTATTTATTGCATAAACTTTATAGATTTTGCATTTCTTGTGATTTTGGATACCGTTAATTATTGTTGCACCTTCAACTCGTGAACTTCGAACTTACCCGTCGAACACCAGAGTCTGGCGTGCACCCCCACCTCGGCTAGTGCTTCTCAGTGTCACTGCTATAGAACGAGCTTCAGTAAACGCTTCGTTGTCGACATAACGGAAACCTCTGTAATCGTACGGTTGCCAGAAATCATCTATTTCAAAGTCGCCGTTTTGTAAGGAAGGGAAGTCTTCCGACAGTCGACGACAATTCTTGGTATCCCTGTTGCCTAGAGAAAATCGATAAAATAGTTCATACTATGATTTAGGCGACTTTTACAATCACCTGAGGGTGGAGGACTTGCAAAACACTGTATTATGTTGCAGGGGTGCAAAATATTGTGACTGCAGAAGGGATGGATATAATAAATATCAAATATGTACCATGCTGATAACAACAGCTTTGATTCAACTAACTCTAATCCACCGCAGTGAAAGACAGTTCGCTCAAACTGTTCCCAATGAAACTTTCAACCGTTCTGACCAAGTCAGTAATAAATATCAGGGGGTAACCGCCCAAAGTTTGGTACCGTGACTCGCGTAACAAATTACTTAACATTTACCGATAATTGAAATTCAAAATAGGCACGCCACCCCCGTGTAAACACAATACGGAAAGATAAAATTTGCGATTTTGGCAAATCTAAGACGGTTAACTTCTTTCATACTCGAAAGCTTTTCAATACATGCCTCGATGTGAAATCAGTGCATTGATTTGAATAGGAACATCCGGAAAGTTAGCGGGCCGGTGAACGATGTACTGACCGGTTTCCATGGTTACCCGGTCCAGTGAAGCCTTTCGACGTTTTCGACGTCAAAGTAGACGCTTAACGCTAGATGTAAAATATCCATGCGCGCACTGCTATATTGACTTTCGTTAAAATCTGTTTGATGCTGGTTGATAATGGTAAAATTGTTTGAAAATGCCCTGCATATAACTAAATGTCATATAGTATTAACTGTGAAGAGGCATGTAATAAAAATATTATTGCCTGAATACATGGGGTTATGTGCCCTCGCAGCAGGAGACAATTTGCCCTCCTGGCGTCGGGCAAATTGTCACTTGCTCTTTGGCACATAACCCATGTATTCAGGCAATAATATATAAAATTGAGCCCCAACAAGTGGTAGATCGGCAACGAACTGTGAAAATTTGAGAGTCCGAATATCCGCCCCGAGGCGTATACTACCTTATTAGCCCAAATTACATTTGTATAAAACATAAGGTTGAAATTAGACCACGATTCGGTTTTTGTGAGTATTTGAAAGTGCATATACGACCACTCATACGTCCAAAGATAGCATTTAGTTCAATTTTATTTCCACAGAGGAAACACGAGAAGAGGTGAAGGACTTCAAAATTATCATACGCGACAATGGGGGATAGGGGTGGTAAGTGTACATGAAGATATTCTGAGGTGCAAGCAGGATCACGTAGAAGTTGAATCTTTTCTTTTGCTGTTTGTCTGACTAAAATGACCATATGTGTCATAATTCTATCCGCAAATTTCAATAATTGTACAGATCTCTCTTTCCCGTCAAAACTTATAATAACTTGATGACGCGAATACTGCTTAGCACACAGTTTGCGATTGAGCACCATCACCTAAATACCTTAGAATTTGGCGGTGTCGACAGGCGGCTTTTACAAATTTAGAAAAATTCTCGATGGGATTTGAACTCATAAAGTACGGCGCTCAGTCACCTAGCGAAGATATCACAGTCAAACCCCCGACCCTTGACAAGAGTGGTTCAATAACCGAGCTATTGTTGTTACAATTTTTCTGATTGCGTCCCCTCCACACGTTGTATGTAGAGCTGAGCACCGTCACACATATACACACTTTCTATCACGCATCGCTCCAAACTTGTATCGAAAGAATGTGAATACATAGCTTAACTGGGCGAAAGACTGGGCGAAAGTGGAATTGATGACCTATACAATCAAAGGCACATAAACAACGGCAAAAATAGGCGATTTATCTATTGCGAGTACAGAGTAAATCCAGTCAGTCTTTATCTTTGTGTCTATGGCAATTTTACATCACACGGTATTCCATCCTTCGGTCTCAGGTTTGTTCCCATTGACATTGGCTATTTATATGTTTTTATTGCCCTCTTTGGGAGTTGTGCCCAGTAAGTTACTTTGCTTAGAGATGCAGCTGGTTAAAACCTGGGCACTTTAATAGAAACTAATCGATAATTATTTGCAGTGAAGGACACTATTTTTGCGCTATGGGCATCTTGTTATTTTGTCAACGACAACGACTTACACTTTTTCTATGAAGGGAAAGAACTACTGAACCTATATTATTAGCCCTGCCTTTTATGTGTAGATTACATAATGGGGAACAAAACAGATCATTCAATTAGCTTATGTTTGTTGCGGGTAAACTTATTCAAGATTCGCGATTCAAGATTCGAGATTAAATATTTCAACGATTCACGTTCTGCAGTTTAAGCTAGAAACACGTGCATTTTCACTCGCCTTCTATGTTCATGAAGTGGTAGCCTACGCGCGATACGTGTGTCTACGAATTCTACATCGAGGGGGGTAGATGTCATTGCCGTAAGGGACTGGAAAGAAATTATAAGGAGGGGGGGGGGCTGGTGCTTATTCAAAATGACGCGGTACGTAAAATAATAACTCTTTAACAGTGTATTAAGGAAAAAAGTTACCCTCCCCAATTTTCATGCACGACTAAAAGTGGTGTCTTATTTATAGGCCAAGGAGTAAATTTAGGTCAAGGCCACTCGAGTCACGTGACATTTTGTCAATCATCTTTACTCCAATACTTATTACTGTCCACCAAAAATCATACTTGTCGATCTATCGGCTAGCCTAGAACTAGATATGTGCATAATGAATGAGGTACAGGCTGACGTTAGGCTTAAACGCCAGGGTAACCCCAAAATTTGAGTGTGCACTTGAGTTCATACCATTCATTCTTCAATGGACACTAGCCGTCTTGGACTCTTACATAGGATAAGATAAAGCCATAGCTTAGCTGCAAAGGTGTTGGGCAGTTTAAATGCCATAGAAAATTCTGAAAAATAATATTTTAAAAATCCTCCTCTTAAAATAGACAGGGCCGGTGACCTTGAAACTTGGCACATACGAACCTGGCCTATGGTCTACAAAGACTTTGCAGAGCAATTTAATTGATTAATTTTGATGCGAATGAGGTCAATTTTACGGTTACAATCCGAGATGGCCGCAATGGAAAGGGTCTAAATATTATTGATGTGGATTGTGACACACAGAGGAGGGTCACTGTTTGACGCATATGAAAATTCGAGAGGTTCACTTTTTCGTGCAAACACTTTTGAAGGGCCACTATTTTGATAAACACCGCCCCTCCCTATAATTTCTGTCAAGTCCCTTAATGTAATAACCTAGGCCCCTACGTGAAGGATTCGTAAACACGCGTATCGTAGGCCACCACTTCATGCATAGAAAAGGCGCCGTTGAAGTCCTTTTGCTTATTTATCAGTGTACGTGATCGATAAATTGAATTTGAGTGGAAATGCATCTGTCTCCAGCTTAAACTGCAGAACGTAAATCCTGAATCTTGAATCTTGAATCTTGAATCCTGAATCGTGAACCTTGAATCAGGCAACACAACTAACAGAACGAACATATCATTAACTTGTACGGAATCGTGGTCAATAGCTCAGCTGTTGTCTGCATGAATAACACCTTGGAGTGAAATTTCATTTTTTATGTAGATTCATATTTTAAGTCACTTTTCAGGGTTAGATAAGCAAACATGTCTGTCAAAAACGTCTGCAATTTTAGTCTCGGGCATAATCTTACATCTGGCGTTTGACGGTAAAGGGAATATGCGCCTTGGGCCTCTCTTAAAGATACGAAGAATATCTCTATCGCAAGCTGAAGACAAATCAAACACAAGGTGATTTTTGTCAGCAAAACAAAACGAACTGCAGTTGATAACAAAAACAGAATATTAGAAATACGCAAACAAGGCAGACAAAACTGACCTCGATAAAAAAGAACAATATGACTAAAATTACTAGTAAACTGTAGAAAGACGATTATCACTTGCCACGTTACCTTGTTCTTCCTGTTTGCGCTTGATATCATCCACTTCACTCAATAATTCAGAGTACAGGTTTTGTAAGTCGTCAACCCGTCCCTTCAGCACTTCGTTTTCTCCATGTAGCTCATGCAGGTCCCAGGAAACCTCGAGAAAACTCGGACAAGAGTCGCCTTCTGAAGACTTTGGAACAGTAATGGTGTAAGTACATGATTGCTGCTGGTTGTCATTTCCCCCAGACTGTGGTCGATGTCGTTCCGAGCCAATTATCTGGGCAAATGCCAAAGAGAAAGATAGCACGGCAAAGTAGCTGAACATTCGAAGATTTAACATCGTGAACCTGGCTTTGATTTTCCTCTCTGAAGTGTATCAATTATAAGAATGCGCCAGATTTGTGTGTATTCACATACTGCTGTCGGAAGCCAGTAATCAAAAATAGACATCCAGGGTCCGAGAAGGCAGGATATCCTGGGTATTGTTTCACGTTACACCCGTGGCCACTTACTATTGATTAAGACTTCTTCATGCAGTCAGAAATTCTACTTGTATAATTACAAAACAGACCCTGCGAAGGTTTGCATATGGAAGCTAAGGATTGGCACCCTGAGTTGAAAATTGAGACACAAGATACCAATTACATTTAATAAATCATCTACGCGATAATTAGTTTATTGAGGCAACACACTTTTATGAGATCACTGCAATAGCATGAAGCAAAATTATGTGTCCCATGCAGACAGTGTGTCCGAGGAAATTGTAATACGCAGTAAACAAAACTTGTAGACGGACCAGGTCATGGTAATGTCTCATTGTATCTCAATCTTGAACACAGGTTGCCAAAGATAAACTCCCATTTACAACCCAAGTTATAGGTAGTTTTTCCTTTGTACAAACATAATTTGTGGCTGCATCGAATTGGCTTAATAGACACTAAAGTGTAAATTCAATTTGGATAAAGACCATTGGGGTAAATTTTAGTAAATAATTTCTCACATAGTTGAACTCTACAGCGCAAACGCCACAGTGTCCATTTATCGGGGAGCAAGGAGTCCGAGTAAAGTAAAGGTCAAGGTTACCGATGGTGAGGTCGAGACCCGATAAGGACTTGTTTACGGAACTTATAACCTGAGGTCAGCAATCCGACGCTCGAGCAAAGTGTCTAACATTTGGCAACTTGAAGATACTTATGAAAAAATTGCTTCTACTTTCTCAAAGAGAACTTTGCAAATCACTTTGTCATACGGCTTCTGCGTCTTGGAGAGAATGAATAAATTAATTAAGCAATTAGGGGCCCAAGCCCCTTTTGGTGCTAGGGCCCTATTCGTTTTACTGGAGTTCAACTTTCTTCCTCTTCTACAACTTCTTCTTCTTCTTGACCTATTCAGTGGAGATTTTCATGCACCTCGCATCTTGCTTTCTTTCAATAACAAAATTGTGCTTTTTGTGCTTTTTTCAGATTTAATTGGTTTCTTCCCCATGTTGCAAGTGATATAGCTACCTGTTTGCCTTTTCACCAATTCTCTCCGTCTCGCTCCGGCATCAGTGTCATAGCCATTTTGCAGTTTTTGCTGATTTTTATAGTCCAACTTTGCTTAGTTTTTTTCAGTAATTGATCATCATTTGCTACATTTAATGTATTTTTTCAATCTGTATTTACATCAGATGATGAAAGTATTGAGAATGAATTTCCACCATTTCATCCTAGGATTACAGACCAACTTTCAAACATATCATTAAGTTATCAGGATGTTTTACATGAGCTAAATAGTATTGATGTTAACAAAGCAGTAGGGCCAGATCTTCTGTCTGGTGTCATCCTGAAAGCATGTTCTCATGAACTTGCTACTCCATTATGTATCATCTTCAACAGGTCTTTGCATTTGGGAGTCTTTCCTCAAGCATTCAAAGTTGAAAATGTTACACCAGTTTATAAATCAGGCGACAAATCAATGTAGTTAACTACCGTCCAATGTCTCTTTTGCCATTAGTTTCTGAAGTTTTTGAGAAAGTAGTTTATGCTCGCCTGTTTCCCCATGTCAGGGAATATATTTCAGAATCCCAACATGGATTTATGAAAGGTCGGTCAACTCAAACAAATTTAGTAAGTTATGTTGATTTTATTACAGAAGCTATCGATCAGAAATTTCAGGTAGACAGCATTTATACTGATTTCAGTAAGGCTTTCGACACTGTATCACATTCCTTATTGTCACATAAACTGAGCAGATATGGTTTCACCGGCAGCGTTTTGTCCTGGCTTACATCGTACCTCCGTAAAAGAACACAACGTGTAGTTATCAATGGTCACATGTCATCACCATGTGATGTCATGTCAGGTGTACCCCAAGGTTCATTAATTGGGCCACTTTTGTTCATTCTGTATGTCAACGACATGCCAGACATTGTTCATTGCCATGGATCATCACTGTGCTCAATGTATGCCGACGACGCTAAAATTTATCGCACAATTAGTACACAAAGTGATTGTATTTCCATCCAAGCAGACATTGATAACATTTACAAATGGTGCAATACATGGAAATTAAAGCTTAATGTCGGGAAGTAGTCCAGTCAATTTAGGGTTTAACCTAGGACTAATTGCAACAGAAATTATTTCTTCACCATGACCTTTGGAAAGGTCACTAATGACATATTAAAAGTATAGGAAAATATAAGGGGTGCAAATTGGTTAAATTTGCATATATTCAAATTAGCTATATATCGCCTTTAAAATGACTGCTATACTCACATTTTGGACATGTAAACTGAATTCATGTGACTTTTTTCATTGCAACACAATTTAGTAAGGTTCAACACGTTATTTTCTAAATGTCTTGAACAATAAAGATTATGCAAATTAAGTAATTTGCATATATTTGCAGTTTTTCCACTATTTCAGACAAAATGAATGTTTAAGCTCATATTTAAACAATTTTTTTCTCAATAAAATTGTTAAGGTTTTGCAAGAATTACCTAAAACAAATGAGGTTGACCTAATTTGCATGCTAATTATTTTAATACAAAAGGCCTAATTTGCATAATTGACACAAACGGTCTTCTGAATACAATAAGACTACAATAGCTTCCATTGGCATTTTCTGGAGTTTCAGAGCATTGCTATTTAAATAAAGGGAATCAGAATTCTTTCTTTTGATATTCTTCTTTCTTTTACGACGATAAGGTTATTCATAAAAAATCATTGGACGTGTTAAATAATTTGACATCAATTGTCATTTTCAGTCATTTTATCCTACAACATGTTCGATTGCAGTAAAATTTTGAAGGAATATTTATGCTTTGGTCACTATCTTCAATGACGATGGAAATATTCAGTTACTAATAAATGGTTCCCCACACTTAAAGGGATATAGTCGTCGGAACTGCGCCTGTGCGAGTTTCTTGTTTACGAACTATGTATTTCGTGCACGATATCAAGATGCACCTCATCATCATAGCTGCAACATTTAAATTATACGATGATAGATTATGACAGACATGTTTTAACTGTCATCAATCACCATTGTGCCTTGGATACATTGTTGCCATGGACCGTATGGGTCCCATACGACCTTTGAGCGCAGTTCCGACGACTAAATCCCTTTAACAGTTGTGCCTGTGAATCATCTTTCTCATTATTAAACTATCATTAGTATAAATACGAACATCATTTGAATCACCATGATGGTAGTGGTGATGACAATTATTATGATGGTCATTATCATATCAAAATTTCTTCCTCTTCCTCTCTGTTTACATCTTCCTCTAGGTGGTTCATTTGTTTACAGCCAGAATCCTTTCGTTGACAACAGAAAGTCTAGATTTTGCTTTCTTCTGGGGTTATTCATGCTGCTGCAGTTCATGGTAGAACCTTTAAGTATGGGGAAGGGCAACTCAATGAAAAGATGTGAAGCATAGGATGATATAATTGTACTGCGTATCATATCAGATCTTAGATGTGCAAGTATCACTCATGGGGCTGTTATGTAATGGACTTCCCATTTGCAGATTATTAGACTTTTGAATTATTACCAATAAGATCGATCACTCAAGGAATTGAGAGTCTGGCCAATCTGAGGTGAGACATCCATAAGGTTCAAAATACAGGATAACCAATTTTATGATAATTTGATGTCCAAATTTGATATCCTAATTGATAAACTCGTTAACGGCAGCTTCTGTGATGCAAATCCCTTCACATTTTGGTTTTCTTGTTTCACGGTCATGAAAATTTGAAAGAGCAGCTAGAAAATGTAACATTATGAAAAGTATCTAGATTTGCATTTACCAGTGATTTAGATTATCATGATTCAGTCAACAGATTTTTTTCAGTTTTTCCTTAAATGCTATGGCTTTGTACGGTAAGATTAAACAGGAAATCTCTCTCTTCAGTCCATTATATGACTTTATATTAATTTTCAATTGTTGTCTTTAAGAAATTTCAAAATTTTGAGAAATGCAGTGTCCTTTGATTATTGTAATGTCTTTCAGCTGATAAAGGAACAGTTTCCTTATCCATATTTCATGATATTGGCAATATAGTATAACAATTGTACCTCTACATCATCATAATCATTATAATTTATTTATCATCATTATCATAAATTTCTGTATGTGGCATGAACAGGCAAGTTGCACACAGTCAAAAGTATATCTGATTTACCAGTGACCACACAACCTGGTCTTTAATTATATTTTACCAACACTTAATCTATTTAGTAATACGGGGTAAGGTGAAAATAAAAGAAAATAGAGCTGAAACACAAATTTCTTCAGCCTCGCTCAGTACAAAGTGTTGGTTATTTGGCCAAGCATTTTGGTATACATTAAGAATCCAAATCTCCAGTAAGTTGCCAATGTTATTGACATTATGCAAATTCTCTAGATAATTGAAATGAACTATACGAATAAATCATTGTTTATTTTTACAGGGCTTTTCATTCTGTAGGCCCTATTTGTATATAATCATTACAATGAGTTAAAATACACAGAAAATAAATAACCACGTCAATTTCTTTGTACTGAGCAAAATGTTCATTCAAGTTATAAAATGGACATCTTTCGATAGGAAGATTTAAAGTATAAAATAACTTAAACAAGTAGTGTCTCTTAATGTAACTTCTCATTTTACTGATAACATAATTAATTAAAATAAGTTGACGTCAATTTGAAAAATTAAAGAAAATTATTTTTATGGTCATCATATAGGATTTATGCACATGAGGAATCGCTCAAAATTAGGTAAAATATATTTGGCAATGTTAGTAAAAACTTCCAATCTCTCTTTACGATATTGTAAAACATTTCAAGTTTCAATTATTACATTTAATACAGTGTAGGCATTTCCTATAAAATCTTTTAAAATTAGCCCTTTGTACAATGTAGATTGTATTAGACTTTGAATATACCTTTCTTGGACCTTTTAAGTATTTAAGGTGAAGATAATTCATATTCCAATTAGAAAAAGGAAGTGACATGGTTGACTTATTGGACAAATGCAAATAATAATTTTTTTATCGCTGTAAGATATATTTGAAAACATTCTCTGAACTGAAAACAAAAAATGATGTTACATAGTCATTACAATGTCAGCTTATCTCTTAAATCACTTTCGTAAATAGATTATCAGCACCAGGTTTGTATAGCATCTATGACCCATTACCATTTGGGTAAATTAGCTGTGTTATGCACAACTTCATTAAATGCACTTTTCGCAATCCCCGGGATCGCCTTTGTTCTAGTCTGTAAGAGAATGATTGAGATGTAATAGCCTTTTGTTTTCCATTGAAATTGTAATCTGGTGGGTAAATTTTCTGATGAGAAAATCTGGTGCCAACACAGGCCTTTAAACTTGCGATATGTAACTTCCATGACCCTACTAAAATTTAGTTCTAATGATCTCCGTTGTTTTTTAACATTATACATAGTCATTTATACTATAGGTCAAAACAGGGAAAAGTAAAGTGGTAGGAGGGGCACATTGCAGTTATGTAAAATGAGGAGTCTTAAACGATTTTATGCATTGCCTACACACACAAAAAGTACATTAAATAATCAAATTGCTTGAATTAAATATCAATTTGCTGAATATATTTTTAAGAAATATATTAACAGCAACGATTTTGTTCCCTTTTCTAAGTTTTATATTTATTCAAATTATGCACTGTCTTCCCTCTTAATAGTCATTTTGTTTGTCATTCTCTACATTCAATACAGAGTGGAAACAAAAACTACTTGTTGTGTAGATTAAATATAATTTTTAAGTGAAATGCAGTGGCAGCTATACTTGATTTAGGCAAATTAGGAATATTTCTCGGGCGATAAAAGGTATTCAAAAATATTGCCTATAAATGCATACATTACTTGAACATGATGTCGCATTTTTCTTAATTCAATATGCATATTTCTTTTATCAGTGAATGTATTGGTCCCATTATCCATTTATATCTATACATATTAGGTAATGTTATACCTCTTAGATTGTATTGGACTTTTAGTATGTCATTCTAGGACCTCTCTAAAATACACAAAGAAAAATTAAATTCTATTGCTGTCAGAAGTAGCTTATATAGTTACTAATTAGGGACATACAAAGAAAAGTGAAGTGTTGTGGCGGCCATATTGGATTTATGCAAATGAAGAATATTTCTATGACGACAAAATATTTTAATCAACCTTGCCTGAATCAAACACAAGGCAAATAAGCCCAAAATCCGCATATATCATGTTTAGCCGAATATTTTTAGTAGCAACATTCTATCAGCACGTAGTTAATAACCATAATCTTTTTACATATATGCAAATTAGGAATTAGGCATTGTTTACATTTCTAGATTGTACGAGGCTTTTAGTATGTCATTGTAGGACTTCTCTGAAATACACAGTGGATAAATAATTCTATTGCAGTCAGACGTAGCTTAAAAATAGTTATTAATTGGGAAAAATACAAAGAAAAGTGAAGGTTGTGGCGGCCATATTGGATTTATGCAAATTAGGAATATTTCTATGACGACTAGATATTTCCATCAACATTACCTAAACCAAAAACAAGGCAAATAAGCCAAAAACCTGCATAACATATCATGTGAAGCCAATTATTTTTAGCAGAAACATTCTGTCAGCACTAAGTTTGTACCCATAATCTTTTTACATCTATGCAAATTAGGCACTGTTTACAATTCTATATTGTATTCGGCTTTTAGTATGTTATTTTAGGACTTGTCTAAAATTCAATGTGAAAAAATTATTCTATTGCTGTCAGTAGTAGTTTAAAAATAGTTATTAATTCGAGAAAACTAAGAAAAGTGAAGTGTTGTGGCGGCCATATTGGATTTATGCAAATGAGGAATATTTCTATGACGACAAAATATTTTCAACAACATTGCCTAGACCAAAAAGGAGGCAAATAAGCCAAAAAGCCTGTATCAAAATCATGTTTAGCCACATATTTAAGTAGAAACCATCTACCAGCGACAATTTTATACCCATCAGCCCCCTTTACATTTATGCAAATTAGGCACTGTTGCACCCTTAGATTTTATTATACTTTTAGTATGTTATTTCTAGGACCTTTCAAAATGCATGGTGAAGAAATAATTTCTGTTGCAATTAGTCCTAGGTTGACCCCTTTTTTGGCGTAGATTGACTGAACTAAAGTGCAGCATCATTACATTTACAAACAAAAAGAAACGGATCACCTACAATTACAGTATTGCTGGTGGGCCACTAGCCCGCGTTCATAGTGTTAAAGATCTTGGTATTCTTCTTACCTCGAACATGTGTTTTAAAACTCACATTGATAGTATTGTTAGAAAAGCTTTTAGAATGATGGGTTTTATTAAGCGTACATGCGCTAACTTTTCAAATATTTCTACTCGGAGGTCTTTGTATGTGAGCCACGTGAGAAGCCACCTAGAATACTGCAGTGTTATATGGTCTCCATGGCAAGTAACACAAATGGATAAAATCGAACGAGTGCAGCAAAAGTTTATTAAATATTTATGCTTTAAATCAAATCTGCAATATACTTCAGCAGAGTATTATTCTCTCAGTACCAGGTTTAAGCTTCCACCACTGGTAAGGATGCGTAAATTTTTAGATGGCACTTTTGTTTTCAAACTTGTCAATGCACATGCAGACAGCTGCGTAATAGCTACATTTTCCGCATCGGTGCCTCTAGAATTAATCTCAGGAAATACTCTCCAATTTTAAGATGTTTAAATACTATCAATGGAATCTTAAAAGATCATCAAAATATTGATTTATTTAGTTCTACTTTCACCTTTCGGCATGCGCTGCAGGGTGCATGTTTTTACTAGTTTCCTTGATTGTTGTTTTTAACTACGTGTTAGTTAGTTAGTTATGATTGTGATGTCACTTTTTATGTTTTTTTGCGCATAGTTTTCTTTTTTATATGTTAAGTTTTATTTTCTAGGTGCCTGTAAATGGGCTTTATGCCCGTTGGTCTACCTAAATAAATAAATAAATAAAATATAACGCATTTGTCAAATTTCATTTTTGCTTTTCGTCTTAAAATTTGAATTGATTTGATATGTACTTTTCTGTACAGGAGATTAATTTTAGTAATAAACGTTCATTTGAAAAATCAAAATCTTCTTCTTCTTCTTCTTCTCTTCTTCGTAGCTTACATATGCAGATTATACAGACATGACTTCACCAATCAATTATCCCTAATTAGTTCCAATCGTGTCTTCTTCTTCGGTCACTTTTTGCCATCCTAGATCTCCAAAACCGCTGCAGGAAGCCCTTTCAAACTTGCAGGGATTATTAAGACCAATTAGTACTAGTGCACATGACCTTTCCCATACTGTAGGTCATGTGATCTGGCAGCCACCATGGATTCAAATTTTTTATTCTGCCCAATTTGCATAAAGCTTGATCAAACAAATATCTGTCAACAGCTTTTGTAGGGCTTAGTACTAAGATATCATATGCCGAATTTCGTGGTCATTGTCGTTTAAGAGAAGAAAGATTTTTAAGCGATTAAATTTTATGTATCATGACTCCCATTCAAAGACCATTGCACTATAAATGACTTTTAATTTGGCACATGGGTAAAATTCAAAGACCACATTTTTTCCATTTGTAACCATGCCAACTGGTCAAATTACCCAGAGGCCATCTTCAAATGAATGGTTTAAATCCATCTCATTTACATATATATCAATCAATCGATCTTCTATCGACAGCATTTGTAGACCATAGGGCAAGGCTACTTCATGCTTAATTTCAAGGTCACAGACAATGACGACTTTGAGCAGAACATTTTCAAGGTATTATTTTTCAGATTTTCAATGACCTTTGACCTATGCTATACCTCTGCAGCTACGCTGGAGCTATGGCTTATTCTGACCTATGTAAGAGTCCGGGAGGGTTAGTGTGTTAGTGTGTAATGAACATTGGCCAGAAAGGGATCAACTTGTACACTAAAATTTTGGGGATGCCCTCTGACCTTGACCTTTGACCTTGGCAACATATTATACCTCATTAATTATGCACATATCTAAAATTAAGCTTCCTATTCATAAGGGAGGCTCTAAGAGTGATGTCAACAACTATAGGCCTATCTCACTTCTGGCAGTTCTCTCTAAAATATTAGAAAAACATGTTTATAGTAGTCTGTACAATTTTATGCGTTGAAACGATCTTTTTGTCAGCTCACAATCTGGTTTTAGACAATATCACTCTTGTCACACTGCTTTAGTCAAGTTAACTGACCAGCTTTTACAGAATATGGATCAAGGATTGTATAGTGGTGTATTGTTTTTAGATTTATGTAAAGCTTTTTACCTTGTTGATCATAACATTTTGCTGAGAAAACTTTCTGTTTACAGGCTTTCTGATTTGTCACTGAAGTGGTTTCAATCATACCTTACGGGAAGAAGCCAATTTGTTAGTTATTTAGGTGTACACTCCAATATTTTGTCGATTACGTGTGGTGTACCTCAGGGGTCCATTTTGGGTCCACTTCTGTTTTTGATCTTCATTAATTATCTTCCACTTTGCCTCAACATGGGAAGCTTAGATATGTTTGCCGATGACCAAACTTTGTGTGTTTCCGAATTGACATTGAACAAGTTGAGGGGAGACTGAATGGAGATCTCGTTCCAATATCAAACTGGGTTCATAACAATAGCATGGCAATTAACACCACTAAAACAAAATATATAATTGTTGCGTCTCGCCCCAAAATTGATAACTTAGCCGACTCTGATATTTCATTTCACATTCAGATCAATGATAGTTTCATTGACAGTGTTGCTGTTCACAAACTACTTGGTGTTCAAAAAGACAACTTTTATGCTGGGATGACCACACAGATAATTTGTGCAAGACTTTGTCTGCAAGAATTGGTGTTATAAGACGAATACGCCCCTTTTCTCAAAGGAGTGTTCTTTTGCTAGTTTATAACGCTTTGTTCTTGTTTGTAATTGACTACTGTTGTATTTTTTGGGCTAGTACGTCTAAGACCAATCTCCAAAGATTGTGCAAACTCGAGAAAGGGCTGGTAAGGTAATTCTCGGAGTTGACACGACTTTTCCTTCTCGAACAGTTTTTGTTAGTTTGCACTGGTTGCCAATAGATGTACGTATTGAATATTTTACTGCTGTTATGACTTTCAAAGATTTAAATGGTCTCGCACCAAGCTATATTAGTGATCTATTCCAACCTCTCTCAGAAATGGATCGTTTAAATACTCGTAGTTCTAGTAATGGTAACCTTTACCCACCAATATTTAGGACAGGCATGGGTCAAAGATCATTTGTATATCGAGCTACTAAAATCTGGAATTCCATTCCCCCAACTATCCGTGACTGTGAAGCCTTGTCGACGTTTAAATCAAAAGTACATGGTTATCTTTTCATGAAATATCGTAATGAAGGCTCTGACTTAGACTAGCCTGTTTTTCTTTTGTCTTCGACATCTTCTGTTTGTCTAATCCATATGTTTTTGTTTATTCAATGATTTGTTTGTGTATTTTGTCTCTCTTCTGATGAGGGCTCTGATGGAAATTACAATTACTTTACTGTAATCAGATTACCCTCTTTAAATAAAGTGTAATAATTAATAATAATAATTATTATATTATAGCTTTGTCAATACCAGTGAATTTTGTGACGTCATATCCATACATTATTACTGATAATGTATTCCATTATTCAGCATTGTGGCCCCACAGCGAGCAAGTTTTTTTGAAAACGAAAAAAGGACTGCGCCTTTAAAAGGAAGGAAAATATCGGATAAACCAATGTAATACACAAAACTATAAATCTTGATAATGGTGCACAATATTGATAATAATATCTTACTGTACGATTTATCACATTTTTTGAGTCCTCACGCACGCACTTGTCGTCTGTCTGGCTGGCGCTCAGCATGTAGTTCCCGTCCGATACGCTGATTGTACTACTACGTTTGTTTACAACATGGTTCGCTTCGTTGCCGTATAGGTGAAACAGAACTCAGTACGTTTGCAAACTTCTAGACGATACTGGGTTTGACACATGGCATATTATGTATGTCAGTGGCTATGTAAACGATGCAAGCGTGAAAGGCTACTCGAATCAGCCGTAAATGGACCAACAACGGCAGCTTGCTGTCATCAACCTTGACCGGAAGTGTCTACGGATATACTACGAAGCCATTCAAAGTCTCGGTCCAAGGTCAGCTACTACCGACAATCATGACGACCGTGGACTCTCCGATGATCTAACATCTCGGCCACCTAATTCTGATCCACTGACTGTAATCGGAGACAACTTTCATTCATCGTTTTTTCTCCATGCCTGTGATTTTACCTTGCCTTGTTCTCGATATCGCGACGGTATCGAAACCCTCCAGTAAGGTTATGTTTGTAAAGTGTACTATACCTTTCAAGCACCCGTTTACATCAAGTTCTGTCGTTCGCCGAAATAAAATAGCTCTTCTCAAGAAGCCATCGAAAATTAAATTTATAGACACAATTATTATTGAAATATAAACATTTGAATAACAATGTTGAACTCAGTTGATATCGTTTGCAATGAATGCTGTACTACTAGCGACATAATAATGATCGTATTGATCAGTTGATACCATGGCATGCAGCTCGCTGATCATACTGATGTCGATGCATGAACATTCCGGTTTCTTCATCTCTGGCATTTCACCGTGTCTACTTTTTGAATGGCATGATATTTAAAGATGATGTTTCAAGTTTGATATAGACGGTAGGGATACGGTTACTTTTCATTTCCTTCGAAAATATATCGTTTTTCAATTCAAAATGAACCGTGAAAGTGCTGGTTATTTTTTGTGCTGAACCTGTGTGTTCAGTGCATGTAATATGTACAGAGTCAGGGCCGATCATGCTGGACTACGCTCACTGGCTTCAAACTCAGTTTAAATTTCGTTTTTTATTTGTTTTCTACAACTACAAATTCACTGGCATTGCCAAAACTATAAAATAATAGCAATAATGCACCCCCTCCCGGCCCATAATGGACTCAAGCAAACTTTGCTCTCCATAATGTACTCGGCTTCGCCTCGTACATTATGTCGTGCAAAGTTTGCTTTCGTCCATTATGGGCCGGGAGGGGGTGCATTATTACTTAAATATAAAGTATTATATAGAAATAATAACGCGAATGATAATAAGGGTTTTTAGTGTCAGCACACCAAAACAAATTACACTCATTTGAATGTGAGATGTTTCCATGACAACCATTCAGGAGTAGAAATTACAAGTTTTTCAAAGATTCCACCTAAAATCCGGTAATCAACAGAATGTGTTATATCAAAGCGATATTTTGGGTTAGAAAGACCAAATATCCAGTGCAAAAATTCATTAATCAACAGAAATATTATACCAAAGGGTTATTTTAGGTTAGAAAGACAAAATATGATATCCATTTTCAGTGTTTCATCCAGGGTGAAATCAACGGGGAGGATTTTCCCCCTTTACCAGAAAATTTAGGGGTGATTTCACCAGTTCATGTGTTCTACTTGTATCTCTTAGGTGTGAATGGCACCATTTCATAGGGGGGCTGGTCCCTCCTTGAAAAATTACGAGGAGGTGCCAACATGTCAACAGAGGGGGAATCCCCCCGTCCCCCTCTCTAGATGAAACACTGCATTTTTACTGCCCTGTGTTCCCATTGTAACCTATTTGTATTTTAAAATTTCAATTTTTTTTCAAAATTCCATTAAAAGTAATCCCAGTAACTATGCAAATGCTCTCCTAAGTGTATTTATCACAACATGAACTCCATGTTCATTTTTATTTTATGTTGCCATGGTAACCTATTTGGGAACCATAGCTTTTTTATTTAAAACAATAGAAGCAGTAACAGTAGAGCAGTTTTTTCTTTTTGTTTTATTTCAAACATAATTCACTGGTACTTATTTGTTTTATGGATTTATAATTAACGACGTATAATAATGTTCATTTTATAATAATTTGTTTTTATATCTTTGCCTCATTCCAGGAAGAATAATGACGACATTATTTCTGATTGTTTAACTAAAGTAAAATTATGGCCATGTAGTGGTGCATTATTGACCTGGCGTGACCCCATAAACTCTATGATTCTGATGATTAGCTAGACCTCCCCTTTCCATGGTAGCAATGGCTAAATTTGAACATGGTTCCTGTATACCTTTAAAACGTTTTTTAAACCCAGCAGGCCAAGACAAGGGGAAATATTAGAAGTTAAATGTTTCATGTTAAATATTGCCCAGGGCTCGAAATTAACTTTTTTCCCTGGTAATCAACTTGGGCAACCATATTCTGAAGTTTGTAGCCCGGTGACACTGGCTGGTAGCCCATGCATATTTAAGATCAGGGGTATCTTTTTTTCGTCAACCAGACAAGAAAGGGCTATTTTACAAGGTTCTACCCATGGAGTGAATTTTCTAGTCTTTTGATGTGTATACTTGCACAGTTTTAATGCCCAAGGAAACAGGTGTAATGGACGACAGTGGGACTCAAAAGTTTTGTGACCTATAAACAACCCGTTTCACGCTCACAGTTGTATGCACATTTTAAAAGTCGCCATGACAACATGACAACAATATGGCCATTTCTGCACTGAGACATACTGTAGCAGGGCTAAAAATAGACCATGGCCCTTCTGTTGGGAGGAGGCATAATTTCCGTGTCATTTAGATTGATACATTATTATCAAAATGCAACGACAATGCGTTGTTATTGGCCATCGTTTCCTGTGCCTGTCATTCAAGTACGTCAGTTCAGATATGGAAACTTTGTTGTAAAGTTCCACCGCACGGCCGGTCGTCTCCAGAACAAAGTCATACTATGGCAAATTTCTATGCCCAGCTGGGTTTGACTGCATTTATCTAGCTCGTCCCAAAGTGACGGACACATCTTTCAACCTTTCAGCTTGGAGAAAAACGCATTTATTGATCCGCCAAAGGCCTGTGGACTCGCTTATTTTTGCACAAGTGCTACACGGACATAGGAAAAAGTTGAATAATACTCACTGTTTCAGTGAATCCGCAATGATGAGAGTTCTCAAATAAAACAATGTTGCCGAGCTCGAATACAAATGTCTTCAGCGTCATTGTTATACAAGAGCATAGAGAAAGATAGATAGAGTGACAACGGGTATTGTTTAAGGCATGAAGCGGTTACGTAACCCATCCATGTTCGCCTCGCCTCAGGTTGCTCTCGCCTCTCTTTCCCGAAGAGTGCCGACCATGAATCCTTCGGTAATTTTCGGATTTTCGCCAATTGTTAAGCGAAAGTATGTTCGGCAAAGTTTGTGTTGTTGTTGTCGTGTGGTGCTGAGCAGAATTGACGTGCTCGCGAAAACGGGAGTGTTTTGAGCTTCAGGAAAATGAGTTTTACCGTTTTACAAATTCTCTCATATTTTTATGAATATATAATGAGTGTGTTTGAACCAAATTTGAAAGTCTTTTATCGATACTGTCTGGTTTTACTCAATGGTTTAAGGTCAGTCATACCGTCTTTTACACGTGCGTCAAGGAAGGACATGTTTATGAAACTGCTGGCGTGTTATGTTTTGATTTGCGTGAAGCAGTGTTTCTGGCCTGAGAGCTCACAAAGTAACTATGGTTGCTACGCGACTGGCAGTACGATGCCATCTCGTCGTATTTTTCGCATAATCTCGTGTAATTATCAACCACAAACAAAGCCTCCAACAAGTTTAACACCTTTGAAGCTCATTTAAATATGAAAAGTCAATAGTCTACGAGACGACCATGGAACAAAAGGCATGCAAGTGTTGCCACTCTGTCTATATGTTTCTCTGTGACAAGAGTTAGCATTCC